>NW_027270992.1:267500-347500 GCF_040938485.1 Diadema antillarum | reverse complement strand
AGCATGATATATAACATGATGATTTATCAAATCCGATCCTGTAGTTAAAGAGTGGTTTGCTACATTGAATATCATAACCCATATTTATATATCATATATCATATTATGTATATCTTAAAACATTTCCCACTTTTGATCCTTAATATGTCAAAAACTATATATAAAAAAACACTGACATTTGTATGAGCAATAACTGATAAAGTGTACAATTTTGTCGAAGGTAATTTGAAAAAGGAGCATAAATCAGTTTCAATAAACTCAAGATTCATTTTTATTGAAGTAAGGTTTCAGATTTTGCTCTATTTTCAACCCTCTGTACAAAACTTTCACTTTGCACAGGGGTTAATTGGTGTGTATGGGAGTGTGTGGTTAACACCCAGAAAATGGTCCTAAACAATGGCCAAGGTTTGAATGCTCTATTACACTATCACAGCTAGTCTTTTATTCATCCTGAAATGTAGTGTTTAAAAGCACATGAAAACATGTGCTTACTTTTTTCATGTGCATGCATTTTACCCCTTACCAAGAATTCAGACTAGCAGTAGATGCCCTGGGCAATCCATCATGAATTATTAATAAAGCATCCATGCGCGTCTGAGCAAGAGACCATAAGCCTAGTCAGCAGAGCTCTGAAAAGGTGGTATATGTGGTATTCATGTCTATTGTTAAGGGTCATTGTAAGCACACATTCTCATACACATCATTGGTTCTTGTGTAAAGTTTGATTTTGTACAGAGAGTTCAAATTCGACCAAAATCTGGAACTTAGAATTAATCATGAATTTAATGAAACTGACTCATACTTTCATATTCAAATCACCTTTAACTAAATTGTACTCTATTCAGCTACAACTCATATTAATGACAGTGGTATGTATAGTTTCGTAACTATTACAGATCAAAAGTAGAAAATGGTGGGGGTTTTTTGACACCTACTACAATGTATATGAATTTTCTTTTCGAATAATCTTATTCCAATAATGCGTAGTGTCTTGCGCAACTGGTGTCACTCTCTATCATCATAATCCTGCCAGTTCCTGATACTACTTTTGTTACTCTGTGTTTTACAGACACTAAATGCACATATCATACTGTATATTCATATATACGTGTGTGTATATTTATATATCATATTGTCAATGTGTGAGTGAGTGTTTGTGGATCTAAAGAGAGAGAGATAGATATGTACACCTCTTTTTGTTCGTTCTTATTTATCTTATACTACTACTAACATTCTCCATTTCTAGTACAGCAAAACACCTTCGTCATACCAACCATTCTCTCACCATTCTTAGAATTATTTGCCAAACATTGACAGACGACAAGACCAAGTCTAAACAACGCTATGCGACGCAACCGTTTTTTAAAATATTCGTATTTATTCTATGCCATGGCAAAATCTGGGTCAAAAATCATAGAAACTATTAAGTGATTATAGCAGCTGCTACATCAGAATCTACATGACATTCTCTTGGTCGTTGAACATGTCCTGGCTTTTTCCGGGAGTGATTCGGGTCAGGGGTTATTGAAGGGGTCGTGACGGAGTTCTTTTTTTAGATGCCCTCTCCTCCGGCAGCTCCTGAAATGAAGAATCACAGTATAATTTGTAATAATATAGTAAACAATATGTAATATATAATGATATATATATATATATGATAAAAATGAAGAGACTTTTTCTTTTAAGTTGAAGGAAAGAGCGATACAACGTATTACTTACTGACTTCTGGAAAGTGGGAAAAGGCTAAACCAAAAAAAAAAGACATTGATTGATACAGACATTGACCAAAACGCAAGAGCAAAGTTACAGTAAACACATAAACACATAAACAGAGAGAGAGGAAGAGAGAGAGAGACTCTCTCTCTCTCTCTCTTTCTCTCTTCTCTTCTCTCATGGACGCACCGAAACGGACAGACAAACAAGCAATAAGAAAAGCTCACCTGTGCAGAAGGCGAACTGGTTTCCTCGTCGGGTGCACCAGCAAGTCTGGTCTGAGTTTATCTGGTTAGCACACGCTGCGAACAGAGTGGAGGAATATATGTTATGTAAAGTTATAAAGTCCTATCTATCCAGGGTAGCCTCTTCAGTGTTGTCACTGCTCTACCAGAGGGCCCTGCCATTATTATTACCCTAGCATTACCAGGTATCCATTCATGCATGCACCTGGGTCGAGAGGGACATGGTGGGTAAAGTTAGGCTTGTCCAAGGACGTAGGCACTTTGCTGGAATCGAACTCGCGTCCTTCGATTGAGAGTCGAGAGTTTTATCCACTGTGTCACATCCCCCCGAAATAAAATGACGAATAAAGAAACGAAATGAATGAATGAGACCTGGAAAGGGGGATTCAACTCATTTTCTTCATTGCATCTATCTTAGATTTGGTATTTTCATTAACAATGTACAAAACCGTACGATATTCGACAAGGTCATAACTTATCTTTCCCCTTGTTTCTATGTTTTTAGTCATATTAAAGGCACAATTTATCATTTGCAGATGAAAGAAAAACCCAGCATCGGCGCTTGAAAATAGTTCTAATATGTGAGTTAGGGATAGAAACAAAAAATGTAAAAATTTGAACAAGTATAATCGATGTCAAGTATTGTTATATATACAAAATATGAACAATGGTTATAATAACAAATATTTCCAGGCTAAACCGTCCACAGTATGATTTAATGAGAAAGTAGTGATATCTCCTTATATTTTATTCTTTATTGCAAAAAATTTATAATTTATGGTAGGATGTTTTGTGATACAACTGACCTACACATGTGCATCAAAGGTGATATCTTGAACATTTAAATTACTGCTCCCAAAGGTTAACAGGACCTTTAAGACCTGAAAGTCAGAGGAATCGAAAAGACTGTTCCAGTATTTTTCCATGAATAATATTCTTAATCAGGCATAGTTATCAAATCTTTCCCAAATTATCCTGAAATAGGGTTCCGAATAGGATTAGTTTGAAAACCCTCGAAAAAAAACACCACCGAAATATAGTGGGACTTCTTGGTGTTTGCCAGATCTCCCGAATATCCCTCATATATTGATGCAGGGAGACGCACCTCTCTGATGGATTTGTATGTTTTGCTGCCAGGCACAGCGGGCTGGGATTCTTTTCGCAGGACATTTAGCCACATGCACTGTACATACGTCATGCTGCTTTGCTGGCTTCCCTTCCAGATACCTCGATAGAGGGTAATTTTTGCTGGACTCCCTTTCAAAGCCTGTTCCCATCCGAAAAGGAGCCCCAAAATTCTAAAAAGAAGCTGGAGCATAACTTTATGTGTATCATTGACCGCCTGAGTGAGGGGGGGGGGGGGATTTGTTATTCATGCAAGTGCTGCAGGCGCATCTAACCCTAGTCATACAGGGTTCATGTTACTTACGCTTATACTTCCTCATGCTCTTGCCCCTCTTCTCGGCGAGGTAGAAGTCCTGCATGACCGGGTCCCTCTTCATGAACTCCATGTCGGCGGCGAATTCGTCATCGACCTCCATCTCGAAGGCAAAAGCGACGACCACGAGGGCCATGAAAGCGATGAGGACCTTGCAGACCATGTTGACTCTGCGACAAAAGATTTTTGAAACGATACTTGGGGTAAAGATTCAACTTATTTTTTTCTTTACTTGAATCTTACAACTCCTGTAAATGAGGCTTAAAGGGACTGTACAGTACTGGTTCAGATGGGGATTCAGGTGTATAACATTCCTAAGTGCGATAATGAGAAACCTCATATGAAATATGAAAGAGCATGTAATTTCAAGAAGGATTCAACGTTTATTTGATGGAGTTGGTTTTCAAATGGCTGATATATCCAACAAAGTAATAATAATGAAAGGCGACAGGCCACGCCTTTTATTAGAGTCTCTCTGTTTCACCTTGTTTTTGGATATTTCAGCCATTTCAAAACCGATTTTCATCAAATAAACTTTTGATACCCCTTAGAATTACATGCTTTTTGACATCTCATAGAGTGGTTTCTGAATATCTCGCAAAACGTTAAAAACTAAATCCTCACCTCAACCAGAACTGTACAGTCCCTTTAATGTTATCTTAAGAATACCTTTAAATGGAGAGACGGGCTGATCGAGTCTTTGGTAGGCTGTCAGAGTGAATAATAACAATAATGATAGTAATAATAATAATAATAATAATAATAATATTAATAGTAATAACAGTGTGGACAAAGAGCCACGGAACACTCCTAAAAGAAAACATGACAAGATCGTACTAGCATTGCACATTTGGTGATGGCTGCATCACCTCTAAATGTAAAGCACGCTAAATGTAATGTCGACCCTGTACTAACTAATAATTCCATTTAGGGTTAAATCTTTACATTATAATAGGATCGTGATTGCATCTAGGGTTAAAACATGTCAGGGATTTTTCCGATTATCACATTTAGGGTTGAAATAAAATGTAAAAAATTTAGGTTTGACTTGGTCAATAAACATTTAAAGTCTATATTACATTTAACGTTGTAGTTACATTTATGGGGGATACAACGGCAAAATTTACATCTAGCGGACAATAAAATGGTGATACTCACGTTAGGTAGTTGTCTGAGTGTGATGGAAGTGTAGGAAGGTCGACAATGGAGGAACTCTGGATGCCGTCTGGTGGTTGCTACCGGTCAAACGATTGCCTTTTATATACTTCTCGATCACAGGTAATCCCATTCGATGTAACGAATATGTCTCATAACCACGTCACGTGACATAAAGAGAAAGAAGGAAAGAAGAAAGACCATATGCGTTGTTAATACCAGGCATTTGCCCGCGAATCCCTGAAAAGTAAATTAACTATTCCCTGTCGGCACTCCTTTTTTTTCTATAAAACAAAACAAAACATTGCAAAATTTAAGAGTTTCATCTGGCCAAGCTGTGCGTAGCTTAGCTACTCTTAAGGCTCGGTTGGTCATGGATTTCATCCTAACCTCAGTAGAAATGATGATGTCCTTTCGAGGGACAATCTGTCACTGTTTATGTGTCAATGAACGCCCGTGTTTAATAAGCAGTCTTAGGGGAATGTAACGTTGAAGTGGGAATAAAAAGTCTTCCGGAATGAATGCGCTCATAGTTATGTGATGCCTTTCCGTCCTGCTCCATTTGTAACTTTTACGCTTGGCTGTAAAGAAACCATCTGAAATCCTTTCGACTTTTTGCTTAACCCCCTCCTCCCTAAAACTTTTTTTTTCTTTTCCATTTCTACCTAAAAGAGGATGACACATCTTCTCAAAGTGCTATGACCCCATTTTGTTGTTTTGATAGGATAGGATTTGGCTGCCAAGAAGACTTAGTGATGATCACATTTTTGCGTGTGTGGCAAGTTATAGGTTAACCTCACCAGACCTGACAACTCTTAGGTTTGAAAAGGGCATTGGTCTTTATGGTTTGAATGTATGTATTCTTGTATGCTGTATACAAATTCGAACACAATTTCGCTTGGATTGCATCATTACGGTGGAATCGAACACATGTTGTATGCACATATAGATAGATATGTGTCATCTTTATAAAGCTATATTGATTGATACAAATGTTATTGTGCAAGAGCAGACTCTAAGCTTTAAAATGTTGTATAACTAAATTCAAATGGACTCTCCTAACCTACCTGAATATTAGAAAGAAACCAACTACTCTGGAAAAATGTGAACTGAGAAAAGAGGCTCTGAAGTACAGGGTCAATTCAAGCGCTTAACCTTTACTAAGCTGGGCTAGCAGTGCGATGAATGTGACAAGGCAACAACAATGAAGGTATTATCAGATTAAGTTCAAACTGAGCATGCTCATTTAACACATTTTATCTATAATCAATGCCTCAGGCAGTAGCATTATCCTTTCAAAAGTTACTAGAGTTAAAGGTGAAGAGTGTGCAAAGGATTGCCTCTAAGACATACCTGATCACTCTACTTGAAAGTTGAAAACACACTTTCCAATTTATTTTATGATTCAAAACGTAGGAATGATGTAGAGGAAGAATATTTCTTTCAGAAAATATGAAAAATTCAAGATTGACTTGGTTGACCTTTTTCACCTTTATTCTTTTTTTTTTCAATCCTCGCCTAAAATCAAGAGGTGCAACTTTTTGTGTGTTTTGTGATGCACGGTCACCTATCTTACATTAAAAAAAAAAAATAAAAAAGAGAATATCATACTTAGGCAAACTTTAAGACAAGTTTTCAATCGATGCTAGGCACTTATAAAGATTCTGATAAGCGTTGACAAATGAACCTTATACTAGTCACTTGGAAAACTCACTGTGACCCTGTAACCCGTGACCACCAGAAATAGAGGTCGGTATGCTATCATCTAAGAAATTAAATGCTTTATTGGCAAAATTTGTTGGCGTGTACCTTGAATCTTTCTGTTTTTCTTATCCAGAAAAGGGGAGGAACAGATCGCGGCTCACTGCATAATAAGTGTAAACATTGCAGCAAGTTGTCGCTGGCAGAGTTGCCAGGTCACCACAGCGTGACTGGTCTTCACAGAAAACTATACTTATTTGGCATTCGGCCAAACTACTTTTCTTTGCAGCCAAATTGTATCCCTCTCAAAATAAAAGAAGGTATATCTCTATGTTGAATATAATCATTTCATGAAGAGTCCATTATGTTGTCATGCGTTAGTTTGGATCTTTAATCTGGAAGTATCTAATTGATTAGTCCATATTCCACAAATGATGCACGTTTATCAGAAAAAATTAGCATCATTGAATACCTGTTTCAAATTTGATATTTTGTGCGGTGATCTGGTTCTCTTTTGTAATTTGACATAAGGTCATAATTGTATAACTGTATGTATGTCCATGAGAGTGTTATAAACATGCACGTAACTTTGTTGTAGCCGATAATGTTTTCGATTTCACTGTAATGATGAGATTGAAAGGGTGAGAAATTCAGTTCAAACAGTTCCAAATTCAGTACAGTATACCAAGAATAATACACACCTGCAACCAAGTATAAAGATCATATTTCTTTTTAAAGTTACAATATCAAAGTCAGGCGGTCAGATCGTTTCCTATCAAAACAATAAAATCAGTTCATGCAATATTTAGGAAGATTCACTTTTACTATACGTGTTAGAATAGAATATGGAAAAGCGGGGGGAAAGATTGTTAGGACTTGAAGATGGGTTAAATTATTTCAGATTTTTGAATGATCATTTCTTTAGACTTTACTGAAAGGAGTAAAAGATATAATAGGGGCCACGACGAAAGTGTGCATGTCACGAGTTCGACACCTACGAGGTCATGAGTCATACAGCCCACGAGTTATACAACCCACGAGTCATACGGCCCATGAGTTCGACGCTATTAGCAAACAAGGCCCGCTGGACCGTGTTGTGATGTGGAACTCATGGGCTGTTTTTAGCTAGTGTTCGCCCTCTCTCTCTCTCTCTCTCTCTCTCTCTCTCTCTTTGTGTCACGTGATATCTTTATGAGACATGTTCGTTACATCAAATGGGATTAGCTCTGATCGAGAAATATATAAAAGGCAGTCGTTCGATGGGTAGAGATCACCAGACACCAGCAAGACATCCTCAACAGTCGACCTTCCTATACACTTCCATCATATATAAGTATCAACATAGTATGGTATCTTGGATTAAAGATAATAAAAAGTTTTGGTACCTCAAAAGTTTCCCTGAATTTCCTTGTCTTGGTTTGTGTTTCACGTTAAAGTACGTTGTCTGTGAGAATTACTCGCCCCAAAGTGCTCTCATGTCTTAAGGTGCAATCACACATCGCCGGTTTAGACGGCGGTTCATGGCGGTTCAGCAAATCGCCGTGCTCCGCCAAAGACCGTGTTTACACCGTACACAAACCGTGGTCATCCGTCACTCATCCGCCATGAACCGCGGGAACCGCGGGGAACCGCCAGAAAAATCAAACATGTTTAATTTTTCGTGGCGGTCTTGGCGGTTTGAAATGGACCGTGTTCACATCGCCGTTCATCGTGTAAAGAACGGCATCCTCCGTGTTTGCACCTCAAGATCCGTGATAATACCGTGTTAACACCGCCATAATTTTCAAGCGAAAAGAAACAATGAACTTAAAAGAGAATAATGGCTCCGGCGACACTTTGCGGCGGAGCAATAAAAATGGAGAAAAAAAGCAAAGATGAACCCATAATTCAAGATCGGATAAATATATTGAATGTTATAGTTTCCTTACTTCTTTAACACATAATTTTATACAGTAACAAATAAAATTTAATGTTCAAAAAGTTGTTAGGTATGTTGAATTACCTTATTTACATTAAAACCATCATTTTCATTAAAAGGTAACTTCATAATTTTACTTAAGCTTAAGAGCTTTTAAGATGGCCAGCCACGTGAACCTGATAAGTTATACACAGAAGACTTATGTAAATATGTTATGTTGATACAGATAAAAATATTATGTTGAAACTTAAGAGAGTAGAGGGAAATGCAATGTTGAAAATTAAAAAAAAGACACCATTATTATGTTACGCGAACCTGTAAGTAAAGAGGAAACTATGCACACATACTGTATATGCTTGTTTGATAATGTATAATATACATAAATGTCTTTTTATTGACTGTTGTTAAAGGTATAATTATTATTATTATATTATCATCATTGCCGCTCTAATAAAGCGCATATACCTTTGGCAAGGTCTCTATGCGCTTTAGAGGGGGAACAAAAGATAAACAGGAAAAGGTAATTTCAGAAACAGCAACATGCTCCTTTAATCATCATCCACAAACACTATGTTACTATTTTAACAGATAGGTTTTTAAAAACATTTTGGACTTATTGATGGAACTTGCATGTTTTATCTCTTGGACTGCTGTTCCACAGTCCTGGAGCGGCGTAAACTACGTTTGCCATAGTAGTTTGTTGTAATGGATCGAGGGTATCACATACAGATTCCCCTTACGATTTAGGAACTCTCATAGGCTCATATTTCACAAGGAGCACTGAAAGGTAAGAAGGAGCAATTTTGTGAAAACATGGGTAAACAAGCAACAAGATCTTAAATTCAATACGCGAAATAACTATGTGAACACTAAATGAAAAAGAGAGATGTTGAAACAAGCAAGTACTTGTACGTCACTTGATGAATAACCCTGCAAATGAACAGGAAACTTCGGAAACTATGTTGAATTCTGCTTTGATATGTATGTCTTTTTAATGACAGTTAATACAGATATTTTAAAAATCAAAAGAGAAAGAGAGAAAGCACGTTGAAACTTGAAGATAATTGCTTGTTGCATCACTAATATCAATCTGTAAAACATAGGGGGCTACAACGATTCATAATTTCTTTAAAATTGCGTTTACCTAACAAAGCAAAACGCTCCTTGTTGAAACCCATTGAGAAAAAGTGAAAGGGCTCTGATTGCATCCAAATACACGGGCTTGGTATGGACTCCTCCACCTTCCGGGGAGATCCGTGTTACTACCGCGTCAATCCGCGTTTGCTCCGTGTTGAGAACGTGTTGAGAACGTAGTCAAAGTGTTATCCGCCATCATTGGGACACGGTTCACGGCGGTTTGAGAACCGCCATGAACCGCCATCTAAACCGGCGATGTGTGATCGCACCTTTAGTAATCATGCAATAATGGTTTCGTACCAGAGCCGTCGCCGTACAGTGTTATACAAATGATGCGCAGGATAGAGTGTGTTAGTGAAGGTGCGGCGCGCTCGAGAGTATTGACAATGGTGCGACATGCACGAGGCGCAGCCGAGTGCATGTTTGCAACCGTTGTCAATACTCGAGAGTGAGCCGCACCTTCACTAACGCCACGAAATAATCCTGTGCATCATTTGTTTTATAAAATGGGTCGAAAACTAACAGCATTATTAACGTACCTTTGTGGGTCAATACCAGTCAGCTACATGTAGCACTCGCTCAAAAGTCAAGATGTCCGAAGATGTTCGTCCCAAACATTTACGCACGTCGCACTCGGAAATCCCGCACATAAGTACTGTACGTACGTATAAGAGTATACGTACGCCACGTGTTATGCACAAGAAAGGCCGCCGGCTGTTGTGGCAGTCCGAACTAGAAGTTGTTTACAGGATTGACAGCGCGTATAGTAGCGCGTGACGCACTTGTAACAACTGATTGAGTGCGCACTGCTAGTGTAAACATTGTGACGTACGTCAGGCCCCGGCCGTGCATTTACTAAGAAATTAATGCACGCACACGTGACTCATTTCAGCGTTTCCAATTGGCTACATTCTTGAACCCATTTTATCACGATAAATATTGTACGAAACCACTGACTGCGACCAGCAGCGTGCAGCCCATTGTACGCATAGCTAACTGCGACCAGCAGCCCCATACGCATAGCGTAATGGGGCTTCGCATTGTAGCATTCAGGATCATGACAGAATTAGTATCGCGGGTAAATGTCAACTTAAAATCCAAAAATTTCTTCGATATGAAGACTTACCAATTAAGTTGAAGTATTGAAAACAGGCTTCGAACAACGTTTGGTTCTGCCAATAGTCCCTTTCGTTTCGAATTGATGACTGAATGTGACTCGGTCGAGAGGACCTTGGGAGAGCTGTACACCGACTACTACGGCCAGCGCATGCGCACACAAACATCTTATCCGTTGATGGATTTGAAATTTGTGCGCATGTGATGTGTTCGCATGCACTGGCTGTAGTATTCAGTGTATGTAGCTCTCCCAAGGTCCTCTCGGCCGAGTCACATTCAGTCATCAATTCGAACAGAAAGGGACTATAGGCAGAACCAAACGTTGCCCGAAGCCTGTTTTCAATACTTCACCTTAATTGGTAAGTCTTCAAATTGAAGAATTTTTGGGATTTTAAGTTGACATTTATCCTGCGATACTAAATCTGTCATGATCCTGAATGCTACAATGCGAAGCCCGATTACGCTATGCGTATGGGACTGCTGGTCGCTATGCGTATGGGGCTGCTGGTCGCAGTTAATTGCATGATTACTAAGACATGAGAGCACTTTGGGGCGAGTAAGTCTCACAGTGTTAGTTATATGAAAGGTACTTTAACCTGAAACACAAACTAAGACAAGGAAATTCAAGGAAACCTTTGAGGTACCAAAACTTTTTATTATTATCCTTAACTTTGCCGTCACAATATTGTCGACCTGTCCCTACGTATTTTGGTGTGTTGCTGTATAGGAAAGCGTCAATATGGTTCTTTTCCCATTTTTTTCTAATTTCTGAGTCTCAAAACCTTGCAGATATTCTATCAATATGTTATTGGTCAGTCCATTTTAGCAGGCCCGTAACTAAGGCGGAGGTGGAACCCCACTCCCCCCGTTAGAAAATTAAAGATGAAAGGAAGCTTGTAGTGGCACCAGAAAATTGCGCTGACGGTTTGTTTGCTCGTTAGTCTGGGGTGGTTTTCTTGTTTGTTTGTTTGTTTTTTCTTTATTTTGGGGTTTGTTTTGTTTAGTTTTTTTGCCTATCATTCGATGAAACCCGGAAGTTGGACGATAAATATTTTTTTTTCTTTAAGCAGCTGATTAAACCCGGAAGTGGTCTTTTGTTTCTAATTCTGACCCCCTCCCCACCCCCCTCCAAAAAAAAAAAATCCTCGTTACGGGCCTGTTTATTACCTTTAAAGATCACATAATTGCTTTCTAGCATTATAAGATGTAGTATGGCAGATATGTAGCAAAAATTGGTCGAGATGCTCACATCCGGCGGAAAGTATGAAATTTTGCATGTAGGGGTATTTTGGGGCACTGATTTCAAATATTGCCGGTTCCAAGAGATCTGACCACGGGGTCGGCAGCCATTTTGAATTCCAATATTGCCGCCATCACAAAACAAATTTAAAGATCCCTATCTTTAGTTCGGAATGACCTGTGGCACCAAAATTTGGTACACAAGAGCGTTTTGACATATTGAATTTGATGACAGATTGATTTGAGGTGTCTGACAAACATCGAATGGCCGCCATTTTGAATTCGAATATGGCCGCCTCGAAGAAATATTCAAAATCCTTATATCGATTTCTAAATGGTGAGTGACGCTGAAATTAGGTGTAAACAAGTATTTCAACATACCGAGTTAAAATATCAACTAATGTGATGTGTCTGACAAACGCAATGCCCGCTTTTTTGAATTCTAATGTGGCTGCGTAGACAAACATCACGACTAACATTCACGGGCATGCCAAAAAGTGCAGCAAAAAGGATGCATAATGAACCTTTCACTAACGTCACAATGTAAATACAGCAGCGCCCACTCAATCAGTTACAAACGCGCGCTCAATCAGGGAGCCTAATTTACAAACCCGAGATAGAGATTTTCAACACCCCAACATGGCAACTATCTATAAAAATTCAAATTGGCTGCCGTGCAGCTTGTCAGACATATCAAATAAGTCTGTTATGGAAGTCATCATATCACCACGCTTTTATGTATCAAATTCCAATGGCTTATGTCATTCAGAACTGAAGATACGGATCTTCACTGTCCGTAGCGATCGACGGAGTGCCATCCTCTCATTGGTCCGTTAAGGACGTGCGGAAGCACGAAAACAGTGCGATCCCGTACGTAGAATCCCCGGCGAATTACCAATAATTGCAACCGCACAATTTTAAAGGATTCAAAACAGAATTCTAAGCAAATCAAGCCTGGTTTTGGATCAGATACCAATAACAAATATATCAACACAACACTAAAAGTGGTGGTCCGAATGAGATATTATACCACAAGTTCACTGCCTCTAGCTCACGTTTACTGTTGGATCGGCATACGGCGGCAAGTAGGGTGGAACATCCTATTACCGGACGCTTTTCTTTGTGGCTTTGAATTCCGTACTCATAGAATGAAATTTCGGCTAAAAACAACACCACTTATTCACAGACTCATGGAAATTACGAATTCAGCCAACTTACGTCATTTCTTCGTTCCAGTTTTTAGAAAATATGCTTCAAACATACCCCTCTAAAAATAGTGGTTTTTTGCGCCGTGCAAAATCGCATTGTATTACCGGACGCTATTTTCGTAATCGAATAATCGAGGTCTTTCGCACCTAATCCTTGCACCAGAATCACAATTCATCCCACAAATCACCGTACACATTCTCACCGAGCGGATGACACAAAAAAAATCTGCAAATGAAGCTCAAATTTCGTATTTTACAGTAAAATGTCTGTCTTGACCATTTCGAACAGTTCACGCAATAAAACCTTGTGAGAAATCGACAACTGGTTAGAGTATACGTGCTTTGTCTATGGGAGCTGCACGCGCGGGTGATGAGTTGCGTGCCCCTTGCGCACAACTATTCCGCATCGTTCGCGTTTGAGGACGATAGCTACAATTTTTCCGATATTGATCAGTGAACTTTTGGTTCTAATAGAATCTTCAGCATTTTTCCTGTATGTGAGTGGGATTTCATAGAATTTCAGTCGCGAAATGTGATTCAAACATGCATAAATATTAACTATAAGCGAGGTGCGGGTCACTCAACTATAAATTTGAGGTAAAATGTGAATTTTTTCGTGTTTTTACATTTTTATGTGGCGTTTTTTGCGATTTCGGTCCACACAAAGTTCTGTGAGGCTAATCTACGAAGTCTCGATCTCGCGCGTACAGAATGTCATTAGTACGCAAAAATGTGCGTGTCCGGTAATACCATGGTGTCCGGTGACACCATGCTTGCCTATACGTGGTGTGCTCACAGAACTCTACGCACAAGTACAGCTTACAGTACGTGCGAGCGGATCTACTCATTAGACTTTACACAACAGTCGTTTTATTAGTGTACTGAAATGGAGAGTTTCGATATGCTCCCAGTCTCTCACTCTTGGAGCAGACAGAGACATCTACCATTAATTGCAACCACAATTAGATCTTCATGTCAGATGAACTGTATAAATAGGATTAAACAAACAAACTTCCAAGTAAGGCAAACAGATTTTGGGAGATAATGTAAGGATTATTTGATTATAGGTCAACAGTCAATGCCGGTCATCAGGGCCTACTGGATATCATACGGCAACATGCCAGTCAGTCCTACTGAATATCAATAGTATGGCAACATGCACCAGTTATCACCCCTACTAAATATATTATTTCAAGGTGCCGGTCAGTCCGACTGATATCATATGGCAACATGCCGGTCAGTCCTACTAAATATATCATATATGGCAACATGCTGGTCAGTCCTACCGAATATATCATTTATTATAGCAACATGCCGGTCAGTCCTACTGACTATATCATGTATGGCAACATGCCGGTCAGTTCCAATAAATAAATCATGTATGCTGGCAACATGCCCGTCACTCCTACTAATATCATATGGCAACATGCCGGTCAGTCCTACTGAATATATCATATGGCAACATGCCGGTCAGTCGTACTGAATATATCATATATGGCAACATGCCAGTCACTAGCTCCTACTGACTATATCATGTATGGCAACATGCTGGTCAGTTCCACTAAATAAATCATGTATGCTGGCAACATGCCGGTCACTCCTACTGAATATCATAATGGCAACATGCCGGTCACTCCTACTGAATATCATATGGCAACATGCCGGTCAGTTCTACTGAATAGCATATGGCAACATACTGGTTAGTCCTACAGAATATCATATGGCAACACAAACTACAACACAGGCACACTCTTAGGGCCTCATCGCCAACAGTCGGAAGAGTAGCAGAAAATGTACACAGTACAGAAATGCAATAAGAAGATTGGTCTGCTATACATGTGTATACATGTATATATATATATGAGATTAAAACCTAAAATGGCATTAAAACGCTTTATCCTGGCGAGGAAAGCGCATGTTTTAGAGACAAGACACCAAACAGGTTAGTCATCGCATTCTTCATCAGCGACCAGGATGCGATGTGATGTTAGATTAAAATCCGTTTCTGAAGCAGAACATACACACAAGGGTATACGTCTGCTCCTGGTCGGACGGATTTCAAAACTAACCTGCTTGTGATGGAATGCGTCTAGACTGGTAGTTGCTGCCACAGTGCATGGTAACCGCGCAGTGTGTCTGTGCGCGTTTGGCGTAGCAACGACGCATCCATGGACTGGTTCCCTCCACGAAGAGCCAAAGATGAAAGGATGAAATCAGTGTTAAAAAACATGACAAACATGAATCCCTGATAGCTTTTCAATGGACTTACATTGCCAACGTCATGCTCCGATTTACTATCACGCAGATAAACGGTTCAGAGACCCACCTCATCTTGTGTTTCACTGACGCAAACTCACACCTCCGGCCCCCATAGTGACATCCCAGCCAGTTGTTGTGCCTTGTCCGTGATGGAATACTGTATCAGACTTTCCTGATAGTCAACGGTCTTTCCCGTAGTCAATCAGACTTTTCCTGATAGTCAATCAGACTTTACCTGATAGTCAACCAGCCTTTCCTGGTAGTCACTGATCAATAATTAAGATAATATAAGATATATATAATATCAATAATTAAGATATATATATATATATATATATATATACATATATATATATATATATATATATATATATATATGATGCAATATTTGGTACCCTGGGGTACCAAATGAAAATCCGCCATTTTGCCTCATCCGTCTCAGGTCATCAGTTATCAATTATGCTCATTTTCAGTTGAGCTGGTGAGTTGTACGCATACCAATAGCGTTTCTATAGCAACCTTACACTGATGTAGTAGAAATAAACAAAAAAATTCATAATAATTTTATAATTATCATTTAATTTGTTGAAATATAATAAGAATGTCTAAATATATGTTTTTTGATGTGTCTTGTTGGTTTCAGCGAAGTGCCAAACCAATTTCCGTCTTAATCATGTGTTAATATGGGGGAAATATAGTCATTGCCATGGTAACGCTTTCCTGAAAAAAAAAACCCTAAATGATAAAATGTAATTCTTCCTACGCAAATAGTTATTAATTAAGCTTAATTACTTTCAAATAAGTAGGTACCCAGTAAAAGTATCCAGTCACTAGATGACTCAACTCATTGTAACGTAATCATGGTCACCAAAATTGTTTCCATGGCAACGAGAAAGAGCTTCGGAAACAGGTTTAGGCAATGGAATGAGAGTGCAATTTCAACATATCTGTCAATTGTCGTTTTGCTTGTGTATTCTATTTATTAAAATATATTAATTGGGATGTCACACTTATGGTAAAGAACTATGTGACAATCTGTATTGATTACATTGCATTTCTTGGAAACAAACGAGCCCTTGCTATAAGGCACGACAGCATGTAAGTTTGAAACATATATATTCGCGTTATAAGATAATATATGTTTTCTATATTGCCAAGAGGATAAAGGGCATTTTGGGGGCACACGGCACCGGGTCGCCCTTCAATGAGCACCCTCTTTATCATGTAGATCTTGTAAGGTAAATCTTCTTCTATCATTTCGATGACTTTTCATTGATGTAAGAGTGTATTTGCTGCATTGCCGGACCTACTTTTAAAACCATTCACGTTAAAACAACTGTATTTGCGTTGCTAATATCCGTATTTTGTAATAAAGGCCGTGAGCGAAGGTGTAAATTTAGACACCTCCCCAAAGATTACCTTTGAATGTTCACCTTTTTGACAATGTAGTTATTGTAGAGCAATGCTTCCTCTAGTAATTGGTTGCATTTTTGGATACAAAAGTGCCTTTGCTATACGGCACGATGGAATTTCGAAAACATGTACGTTTGGAACATATATATATTTGCGTTATATGATATTATAATGTTTTCTATATTGCGGTGAGGGTGGAGTATTTTTGGCACATCCCACAGGGTTGCCGTTTAATGCGCACCCTCTTCACTGTATAGATCTTGTAAAGTTAAACCTCTTCTATCATTTCCATTACTTCCCATCGATGAAAATTGTATTTGCTGTATTGCCGGGACTACTTTTACAACCATTCACGCTAGAACAACGGTATTTACGTTGCTAATATATGTGTTCTGTAACAAGAGGGCGTAAGCCTAGGTGTGAATTTGGACACTTCCCAAGGGATTAATTTTGAATGTTGACCCTTTTTTACAATATAGTTATTGTAGAGCAATGTCTCCCCTATTAATATGTTATATTTCTTGGACACAAATGTGCCTTTGCTGTACGGCACGATGGCATTTTGAAGACATACACGTTTGGAACATATATTATATATTCGCATTATATGATTTTATATGTCTTATATATTGCCGTGAGGGTGGAATATTTTTTGGCACATACCACAGGGTTGCCATTTAATGTGCACCCTCTTCACTGCATAGATCTTGTAAAGTTAAACCTCTTCTATCATTTCCACGACTTTTCATCGTTAAAAAGTGTATTTGCTATATTGCCGGAACTGCTTTTAAAACCATTCATCACGCTGGAACAACGGTGTTTGCGTTGCTAATATCTATATTTGGTCTTAAGGGCCCTTGAGCGTTAAGGTGTACCTTTGGACAATTCCCATGGGGTTGTCTTTCAATGTTCACCCTCTTGACGTTATGGATATTGTACAACAATGTCTCCTCTATTAACTACAACGTATTTTTAAAAACAAAAGTGCCCTTGATTTACGGCACGATCGAAGTTTGAAAACATGTACGTTTGGAACATATAGTGTATTTGCGTTGATAATATTCAATGTTTTCTATATTGCCATGAGGGTGGTGTACTTTGGGGGCACATCCCACAGGATTGGCATTTAATGTGCACCCTCCCACTAAATAGATATTTTGAAGCAATGCTTCTCCTATCATTTCCACGACATTCATGGATATAAAAGTGTGTAGCTGTATTGCTGCAACTACTCCTAAAACAATGCACGAAAGAACGTCGGTATTTGCGTTGATAGTATCCGTGTGATGTAATTACGGGTCTTGAGCGGTGGTGTAATTTTTGACATTTCCCAAGGGATTGCTTTTGAATGTTCACCCTTTTGACAATGTAGTTAATGTAGAGCATTTTTCTTTTTGTAATTATATTGCATTTCTTGCAAACAAAAGGGCAATTGCTGTACAACCGTATCGATCGGGACAATGTGAAGGCATGGAAAATTGAAACATATTTGTGCTATATGCCAGTGCATGTTTCTTATATTGCCCTGGGGTTAGATGATTTTGAACACATCCCACTCGGTTGCCGTTGAATGTGCACCCCTTTGACTAATATGATGATTGTAAAGCAGTGTCTCTACCATTTAAAAATCATGAAAAGTAAAGTGTCTTTATTTACCACTCTGCAAAACGACTTTACATGCATGTACAAGTGAGTTTGCTTTGGCATATAATGCATGTTTTGTTAATCTGTTTCGAGACCACGACGGTCAGGATAGGGGTAATCTGGGCACTTCCCAAGGGCTTCACAAAATAGATATTGTAAAGCAACGTTTCCTATATCACCTTAATTGCATTTTACGAAAATAAAAGCGTATGTGCTACACAGGCGGAAGAGCTTTTCAGAGGTATGTAACCATGGAACATTTTCTCGGTTGCATACTGCATGTTTTTCATCGCCTTTAGGATGCATGGAGTTACTTTGAGCACCTCTCCCAATGTGGTTTCTGCAAGTGAACCCTTTGGACTGCATATTGTAGATCAATATTGTTATTTCATCTCTACTCCGGCAATTTTTATAGAAAAAAAAGTGTCTTGATATGGCAGGAATCCAATTCAATACAATTCAATTTAATTTGTATTTCATTTTCAACAAGAACAGATAGACATCACTTTCTTTGTAACAGAAAGTGAGGTGCGTAAAACTATGTCGAATGAAAAGAATTTACAATGATTATAGCACAATACCATAATTATACATAAACATAAAACTCAAGTAATAGTCATAAAACTCAAGGAACGACTTTTTTTGAGACATGCACGTTTGGAACGACTGTAATTGCGTTGATATTTGCGTTACAAAGGGTCATGTATAGAGGCAATTAATGTGGGTACTTCCCATATAGTACGCTCCCTTCGAATGATAACCACTTTAACTATGTCAGTGTAAGTCAAAATTGCAGAGCAATATATCGTCTGTTGACTCCATTGAAATTCATTAAATAAAAGTTTCTTTGCTAGAGGACCAGAAGGACTGTTTAAAGGCATGTACCCATAGAACATAATTATGTATTTGCGTTGGTACATGATTATTGCATGTCTTAGACTGCCTTTGGTGGGGCAATTTTGGGCACCCTCCACGTGGTTGTCTGTGTATGTGAACCATTTTTACCCTATAGATATTGTTGAACAAAAATTCTTCTATGACTTCCACTGAATTTTAGTGGAAATGAAACGAAAAGGACGTTATGCACAGAGTTTTTTCGCTTCAAACAGCTGTATTCACGTGTGTATAATTATGTTTTGTACCGGGCCGTGAAGGTATAGGGATGAATTCGGGTACCTCCCTACGAGTCGTTTTGACTGTGCACCACTTTTTAAAGATAATTGTGCTTGTAGGAAAATGTTTCTGTCAATGCCAATTCTGTTTCATGGAAATAAAAGAGTCTTTGCTAGACGGCCAAACGACTTAAAAATAAAATCTCGTACGCTTAAAATAACGGAAATCGCGTTGGTTGATGCATGTTGTGTAAATGGTCGTGGGGATAATATTATGATCTACTGGGGTGACTTTGGGCACTACCTACAGGGTTTCCTTTGACTGTGCCGTCATCAATATCTGAAAACCCTTAAGGATGCAAGAGATGAATCATCAAGATTCGAGCAAACCACCCTCCAAATAGAGTTTATTCATTACAAAATAAGACAAATTATAGATGTTGACACTAGCTGTTTAATTTCGTACTTTGATTCTACGTAATTAATGGATAAGCTATCATTATCTGTCTGATAACAAACTCTAATTTTATGATATTATTCATGCTAGTTTACTAAGGCTGTAAAGTTTGTTTTTGGTGAAGAGAAACTGAAATATCATATTTGAACACTCTTGATATGCTCATATCGGGCACTTTGATGCATTAGAATATGCCGTTGGCTCGGAACCCTTTGCATATTATGCAAGAGGCCCAGATCATATACGTGGAATTATTTGCATCGCACTAACTCACACTGCAAACATAGGTTTCAACATTTTCGGGGTTCCAATCTGAAACCTAGAAGCATTGTTTTCATGGAAACACTGTATTTTTATCATTATGGGTACTAATTTGCATATTATGCAAATGAGGCCCAGATTATGTACATGGATATGTTTGCATCGCACTAACTGACATCGTAAACATAGATTTCAACACTTTCGGTGTTCCAGTCTAAATCCTAGAAGCATTGTTTTCATGGAAACACTGTATTTTTATCATTAGGCCTATGGGAGCTAATTTGCATATTATGCAAATAAGGCCCAGACTTTGTACATGGTGAATGTTTGCCTCGCACTAACTGATATTGTAAACATAGGTTTCAACACTTTCGGTGTTCCAATCTAAAACCTAGAAGTATAGTTTTCATGGAAACACTGTATTTTTATCATAATAGGAGCTAATTTGCATATTATGGAAATTTAGCCACTTTGCCCTACTGGATTTCTTGGGACTTTGAGTAAGGTGTTTAGGAGCCCATAACAAGTAGCACTGCAGCGGAATTTCCTACTGCAATTAGTAGTGGGTGAAACCCTATTTTGACTGGACTAATGTGATCTATGACAAAATGTGTATCCAGTTTCTGTTAACAATGCTTCATTTCTTTCAGAAGTACAGTATTTGTTGTAGTAGTCCATCGAGTATAATGAGCTAACTTTGGTATCGTACAGAAGTCCATGCAAGACCCGTTTCACCAACATTGATTTCAGTGAGATCAGTGTCAATTAGTGTTTTCAGTTTCACTTAGCAAGTCCTCGTGACTGAAACATACCAATCAGAAGAGTGAGATAGCGAGAGTGAAACCAGTAAAGTAAAACTGAAACTAATGAGAAGTTTGGTGAAACACCCTACAGGACTGCAAGAAAGGAATAACCATGAAGTAACCATTTTCATTTGGAGTGGGGACTGAGGTGGAGGAGGGTCTCATCTTATGAGAAATTGACTTAATCTATGTTCTATGCCTAATTGGCTTGAAGGAAATGTCAGCTTGTCTTATGATTGTGCCAAATGCAAAACGAAAAACAACAAAAAATCCAGCTACTGAGATGGAATATACATAATACACCACTAATAATGAAAATTGTGATATCTGGCCAGCTGTGTTATAATGGCTACAGGCAAGTTTGAGCGTAACCATGGTAGCTATGGTCTCTCACAGGTTAGGTCTCAACTCCAGTCAATTAAATTTACATGCTTATATAAATTAAAAATGGTGTTTATCGTTGAGAGGGTGTTGCGTTTTTTGTTTGAGAAAAAAAAATGTTTTCAGCATAAAGTTGCCATAGAAATGACCTAATTTGGGCTCAGAATTTTTTGAAAAAGAGGTCACAAATGGGCCCAATTTTACTTGAAGAAAGGCAGGAAATAAGAAATACATACACTGGCAACTTATCTAATGATTAATGTCAGTTGTATAATGAACACTTGAGATATCCTAAAATTCCCATTCATTTTTCTGGTTTGTGGGTGGCCATATTGATGACGTCATTTGGGCATGTTCCGACGCAGGAATTCTGGGTAAATTTTACTGGTGAGTTTGTTAAGACATATACTTTCAAAAAATTACAAAATTTGTTTGTTATACGATAGTTACCAGTTGACCCCCAAATTCAGCCTCAATCCGCTGGCCTATAAGGTTAGAGTAAAGATAAGGGTTAGGGTTAGGTTTAGGGTTAGGAGTTTGGGTTAGGGTTAGGATTAGGTTCAGGATTAGAATAAGGATTAAGGCCAGGGGAAAGGTCCGGGGTAATTGCCCAGGGGGTAATTGCCCTAGAGCCGTAAGGCCTTCTGCGCACGTTCCGATTCTCGCTTGATTCACTCAGCATAAGATGCGGGAGAGTTTCTCCTTGGGATGTCTGCCGCGGCTGTAGTGTACAGAGTGTCCAACGAAATTTACAATCGGATTTTTGCATTGATAACTTTTAATATGATTAAACTATGTGAATGTTATTTCAGGGTCTAAGTATAACATCTTACCTATGTTTTGTAGGGAAATCATTAAGTGTATTTTAACATCTGCATTTGTCCCGCCGTTTTTTCCCATATATAATTATGCATGTATCATGCTTGGTTTCTCTAGTATGCTTGGTTTCTCTAGTGATGAGCGTGTTGGATATTCCTGTTTTGTTTGCATGAGAATCGGGATATGATTATGTCCATCCATATAAAACCAAAAATAGAATTAGAAACATTGCGAAAATGTGTCGCAGAGAAGAAAAACCAAGGGCTTGTGTACTCATGTGAGTTTCTCTTCGATATAAGTTTAGTAATTGTTTAACTAGTAATTAGTAAGGATAAATGTAGAACGAGTAATATCCAATCCTTTCTCGCCCGACGATTAATCTTTCCAGTGTCTGAACATAGCTTGTTCTTGAAAAATCTTGGAAAGTAGGTCGTTCTTCTGAATCATACTATAACAACCATTAAAAATGTGGCAACCAGCGGAATTTATGGCACACATGACCGGCAGAGCCTTACGTGAAACGACTTTGAACGACTATGAACTTTATAGATGAAGTTCGTTACGATGAACTTTTTAAAACAATTGAATAGAGAAGAAGACAAAACTAGAACTAAAGTCAAGGCTACGTGTCATGTAGATTGTTGATCCACTGGGCACGTTGTCTTTATATCTTCTAGCTCCTTCTCTCTTTCGCACACTCTCTTGCCCTCTTTTTACATTTATTTTCTGCATCATTTAGTGTCATGTTATCGTGTTTATCGATGTTGAATGCGATTATGACGGAAGAATAGGAAAATAATGGCATTCGCCTTGTATTTTCATTCGTGTGACCAGACGTCACAACCAATAGGGCGTCGTGGTAGACTTTGGTTTGGAAAGATAAAACTATAGATTGGGAGGACTTCATCTACAGACAACATCAGCAGCCAGCACCAGCAACAAGACATCTTCCCTGCATCCAAACACGTTCTTCACGTAAGTACAACAGAACTTTTTATTACTTTTATCTCCAAGACAGTAAAGGCTGCTTCTCGACATACCTATCATTCTGCTACGTAAAACTTGGTGTTCTTTTAATCCATTGGAGAAATGTAAAAAAAAAAGTGTGTATCATCTTGCTGCAAACACAGTTTCGGCGCAATTTGTCTGAATAACGGGCAATTGACAGTATCCCTACGGTTGACTGCGTTTGAAATCTTTCTGCTTGCCCTATTCTATCGATTGATATTTGCGTACTAATGTAGGCCAAAAGACAATTCTAGCAACAACAAAAATAATAATAAAAATAAGCAAATTCTAGAAAAACGAAAGATAAGAGAAACGCGTACCGGTAGAGAACTTCTCAGTCATTCCAGTTGACAAAAGTCAGTAAACTTAAAGAAATTGATTGTTTCAGTGATATTGGACCAACTTGTCCACTCTAAATGATTATCATAATCATGAATGTACGATTTCCAAAGTCATGAGCATCACAAGTACGTTCTCATTCATCATCTGCTACCACTGTTTCGTCACAAGTGTTTTATTCACTTCACGGAAATGACTGATTCTCATTCTTATGCAAAATGTAGTTTTTTATCATTGATCGTATGATTGCGGTTGCACACCAAATTAGTTTAGACATTACTTTTAGGTATACTTTGCTTTGTTCTTTTTTCGCGAGGAAAGCCAACATGGTTTCCAAGGTCCTTATCGCTCTCATGGTCTTCGTGGTCGTCGCCTCGGCCTTCGAGATGGAGGTCGATAAGGAATTCGCTATGGAGTTCATGAAGAGGGACCCGGTCAAGCAGGAGTTCTACCTCGCCGAAAAGAAGGATCAGGGCGATCGTAAGAACAAGGACTTGCCATTAGCTGTCTTTGGAAACCTGTTTTTATATTGTTGAGATGTTATATATATATCTATATTTACATAAGAATCATTTAAAAACACAGATAGATGTCTGCATATATATAATATATATGTGACCGTGCACCTCAAAACGAACATAAAGTCGCACACACTGATTTTGCGTGAGGACTGAAAAATAAGTGAAATGGGTCAACCTAGCCGAACTTGACTTTTTCATATTTTTTGAAAGAGCGGGTCTTCTTTTACATTATGCTAGAATTTGTTATCATAAAACGGGCAGGAAAGTGTGTTTTGTTAGCAGTTTATCTCGAACATTTTTGGTAGAATAGTGTGATTATGTGTGTCTTTAGAATCCCTTTTTCATTTCTGAAAAACCTTGTCCACACTCTTCACTTTCAACTCTAATAACTTTTGAAAGGATAGTGCTACTGCCTTGAAAGTTGGCATTTATTATGGACAGAATGTGTTAATGAGGCATGCTTAATTTCAGTTTAAGCTGATAGTCCCTTCATTGTTATATGTGACCGTGCACCTCAAAACGAACATAAAGTCGCACACACTGATTTTGCGTGAGGACTGAAAATAAGTGAAATGGGTCAACCTAGCCGAACTTGACTTTTTCCTATTTTCTGAAAGAGCGGGTCTTCTTTTACATTATGCTAAAATTTGTTATCATAAAACGGGCAGGAAAGTGTGTTTTCTTAGCAGTTCATCTCGAACATTTTTGGTAGAATAGTGTGATTAAGTGTGTCTTTAGAATCCCTTTTTCATTTCTGAAAAACCTTGTCCACACTCTTCACTTTCAACTCTAATAACTTTTGAAAGGATAGTGCTACTGCTTTGAAAGTTGGCATTTATTATGGACAGAATGTGTTAATGAGGCATGCTTAATTTCAGTTTAAGCTGATGGTCCCTTCATTGTTGTTACTCTGGTGGTTTACTTCCTGTTTTTTGTCCCATTCATGGCACAGCCAGCACTGTTTGGTAAAGATTAAGCGCTTGAATAGACACTGTACTTCAGAGACTCTTTTCTCAGTTCACACTTTTCCTGAGTTTGTCCTTTCTTTCTAATATTTAGATAGGTTGGGAGAGTCCATTCTAGGAGAGTTATACATCATTTTAAAGCTTAAAGGGGATGGCTGGTAACCGATCAGTGTGAATTAGTAGGAATGCTAAGGGATGATTGTTTCAATCCTTGTGGGATTCATTTAAGAGTACATTATATATCTACTGTTGTGTGAAAATTATTTGCTTCAGAACAGTCTCATATTCAAGCAATGTGCAGATTAATGCCCCGTCACTGACCAGGCACGCAAACCTGGAAACATTAAACTGCACATTACTTGAATGTGAGACCATTCTGAAGCAAATAATTTTCACACAACAATAGATATATAATGTACTCTTAATTGAATCCTACAAGGATAGAACAATCATCCTCCAGCATTCCCACTGATATGATTCCCACTGATCAGTTACTAGCCATCCCCTTTAAAGTCTGCTCTTTCAGAATATGGTCTTAACTAAAAATTCATGTCTGGCGACTTTTTGTTTGTTTTGAGGTGCAGGGTCATATATATATATATATATATATATATATATATATATATATAATTACTCGAGATCTTGATTGAGTTATCATGATGTCCAACTGGCTCGTGTTGTTTTGTTCTGTTTTTTTTTTCGTTAAAATCGTCTTAAAGTTTGGTCATAATGTTAATTTTAGTTTGCAATCCGAATAATGAAAAATAATCACCACTTACCTTTTTTTTGCGTTCATCTGTTCATTTGTTGGGGGATGCAGGAAATTTAAAGTGTTTTATTTTGTTTTGTTTTGTTTTTTATTATTTGTTAGTTTTCCTTTTGTTTGGTTTTGTTTTTGCTTTTCCCGTTCTCAAATTCGAAAAGTAACTTTCAGATTCCTCCAGCTCTAAAGCGTTCATAATATGATTAAAAAGTTAAAAACAAAAACGACATCGTAAAAAAGACATTCAGTTAAAGGCATGATTTACCAGTCGCAGATGATTCAAGACCAAGCGTCTGTGTGTTTCAAAATAGTTCTAGAATGTGGTTACGGATAGAAATAATCACGGTAAAAAAAAAAAACTGAATCCGTATAATCGATGTGTTTCAAAATAGTTCTAGAATGTGGTTAGGGATAGAAATAATCACGGTAAAAAAAAAAAAAATCCGTATAATCGATGTCCTTGTCCTTGTCATATTTTCCCGGTACACGCTGTTTAATGAACAGTGTCCGGGCATTAGCATTGATACTTTACTATATGTATATCTCTACAGATGACTTAAATAATCTATATTAGATATAATAGTTATAAAGAATTTTGAATAATATATTGTTTACTCATTGATTATCTAGCGATCCACGTCCCACAAGCTTTGCTTTTTAGTGGATCACTATTTTTTCATAATCGAATTTATTTTCCGCATGCCCATGAAGTATATATTGAATGCATTTTCCTCCTAATTATTGTTGTTGTTCTATAACTTATCTTGTATACTACATGAATCTTCTGCAAATGTTTGAACAATATCATTTCATGACATGTATACTTTGTACTATGTTTTGATTTCGTTGATTGTAAATAAACTATGATTGAATTGAATTGAATTGAATTGATGTTAAGTGTTTTTACATATACACAAAATGTAAGCAAAAGTTATGATAAAAATGATTGCAGACTAAATCGTCTAAAGTTACGGTTTATTTAGAAAAACACTGACATCTCCTTATATTTAAGGGTTTATTGAGAAAATTGTATATGGTAGGATGTTTTGTGTTATAACAGACCTAAACATATGCATCAAATGTAATATTATGAAAAAAATTGAAATCACTGCTCCCAAAGGTAAAATTTACTTTAAGGTTTTGTCGAATGTCGTTCGGTTTTAATCAAATATGTATACTTTATGAATGAAAAAAAAAGAAACAAATGCTAAATAAATGAAATAGATAAGATGATTCAACCCAATCATGCATATAAAGGTATCTAGGTATTTTTCGTTCCTGCGTTCCATACATTATCTGGTTATATTTCTCCCACTTTGTTCGCAGCGTGCGGTGAGTCATCTGAGTCCAGCGAGATTTGCTGAGAGGATGCAGGTTAGCCTTCTGTTCAGGTGAGTTGATTTTGTTTGCTTGCTTTTCTGTTTGATTGTGTGTGTGTGTGTGTGTGTGCCTGTGCGTGTGCTTACATTTGTATCTCTAGACGTCCATGTCTTGTTTGCCTTTCAATTTCAATTTCAATTTCAATGTAATTTCAATTTTCTCAAAGAAAAATACATCAAATTTAACAATCAAAATAAAAGATAATTATGAATATACAAAATATATTATAGCAAACATAAAGAACTTGGTCAATTCATGAAAATTTGAATCTAAGTATGTACAAATGTTAAAAGAAATATTATGGAACCTACTTAAAAGCAAGCGTGTTAAGACTCAAGTATTGAACCGCTTGTAAAGATTGATTCTTCAGAAGAACAGATAGACTGTTACATGGGCTTGACAAGTTGCATTGAGTCCTTTACCTTTAGCATTTTCACTTTAGTGAACTTGAATAGATTCTATACAATTCAGGGCTCAATGGCAAAGTACTCATATCTGTGCATATTCATTTGTGAGTATCTATACGATAGGCTTTTCGTCATTGGGGTGACAAGACCTCGAATCCACAAGATTTCAAATGTTCAGGAAAGCAAATCAAAGAAAAAAAAATAGCAGTTAAAGCATTTTATCAAATGGGATTGCCTTCCCTTTGACATGCCGTGTTGGCTTTATTTTTGTGTAAGACAGCTAGGATTTGGACAGGAAATCATTTAACTAATTATCTGAAATTCTTAAAAACAAAAATTAATTTTTACCAAGTTTGAGACACAAGGTCTTGTCACCTCAGCAATATATATACATGTATATATATATATATATATATATAATGGTATTATTATCCGCGTGTTGGAATAAGAGCATGAAGACGATGAAGACAAACAAGTTGACATAATGCATTAGATTCCAACTTAATTTATTTGTAAACCAAATTTTCGACCCTTGCACGGATCTTCCTCAGGGTAACAGATCCGTGCAAGGGTCGAAAATTTGGTTTACAAATAAATGAAGTTGGAATCTAGTGCATTATGTCAACTTGTTTGTCTTCACCGTCTATATATATATATATATATATATATATATATATATATATAATTATATATATAATATATATAATATATATATATATATATAATACATATATATTTTGAGGCTGCAATCAATATTTATCACTTGCTTAACATGACAGACTCCTGCATTTTTTTTCTTATTGGAAATGGTTACAGCTCGTTATTCCGAAGGTTCATTGTTCCGAATTTCATTTTAGGATCAACCAATCTTTGGAACAACGAACCTTCGGAATAACGCCACAAATTTGCGGATTAACGAACCCTTTTTTCATTTTCGGATTCACGACCCTTCGGAATAACGAACCTTCGGAAAAGCGAACCATCGGAATAACGAACAGCACCCTTGGAAATATAGTTATATTGCTGATTCTTTCATGCAACTATATTCTTAAAATACCTTAAAGATGGTTGTGATTACTATGTTGTGAATTTATTGTGTACGCCTTTCTTCAAAGCACATTTTAAATGTACCATTATGTATGATTTTCATTTGAAAGAGTGGAAAAATTAAATCAGAATTAAAATAAATGAATACAAAAAAAAAAAAACAGAACCGAGGCGAAACCAATACGTCGTAAAGTATTTCAAATATTATATTATCGTTTATTGTCATTATTTATTTCAGGAGCTGCCGGAGGAGACGGCGTCTAAACCGGAACACCCATAAAGACCCCTTCAATGACCCCTGACCCGAGTCACTCTCTTAAAGAGCCAGGAAACGTTCAACGACCAAGAGAATATCATGCAGATTTTAATGCAGCAGCTGCAACTTTTCCCCAAAAGAAATGTGTTGGCATGGCCTATACAATCAATACAACTATTAAAAAACAATAAATACGGCTATGGTCTACAACGTTACTCAGACTTTGGTTTCTTTCTCTATAAGTGTTGGGCAAATGCTCCGATAATAGTGAGAGAAGAGAGTTGGAAATGGAGAGAGACAGAAGGAATGGGAGATGGATAAGAATGAACGAGAAGAGGAGCACACATCTAAATCTTTATCTCCACAAGCACAAACATACGGACTCACGCACACACACACACACACACACAAACGCACACACACATGTATTTATATAATATGTATATGTATATGTATATACATAATAAATAAATAAATATATATATATATATATATATATATATATATATGTAATCCTTTTTAAATTGACCAATAGTGCATTACAAGTTTGTTATGTCATATTAATCTATTTACTTTGTCTATAAACTAGAAGCCGAATAAAGTTTTAGGAACGTTTTCCAAGATGCAACATGAACACAACTCGGCTGTGTAGTCATAATATACAGCAAAAAAAAGTGTAAAGTGACACCACTTCAAATACAAAAAGATACTGTCTTACATTAAACATGAACTAGTATCAAACGCACATAATACAGACACACATAAGCACCATATAAATGTGTGTATGTATGTATATGTATATGTATATGTATATGTACATTGTAAGGAAGAAAACTATTCAAATATTTCTTTTTTCTGCTGCAGTATATTATTTTACAATCCTATATAAGGCACAACAGAAAAATTGTGTTAGGGAGATATCTTCGTCGCGACGATATGAGACAAAAGATCGTCGCCAATCGTCCCCGACGATCCAAATTTTGGGCCTCATGTGCTCATTACTGCGCTCTTTTTGGCTCATTATAAATATCAAAAAAGATGGTTCCGACGAGTCGGAACAAAGTCGTCTCTTTTCGTCGCGACTAATCAATTAAGGATGTCTTTTGTCGATCGGCGAAGCGTTTCAGTGATTGTTCAAACGTCGCACATCGTCCCCGACGACTGCGTATTCAACTTGACTAACCGTTTTGTAAAGGTTTTGGTGATGGTTTCTTGTCGCTCATCGTCCCGACGATTGACCATTGAATCTAAATCACCGTTCCGTGACGAGTTAATTAATCCATAATTGTTCAAACGTCGCACTTATCGTCCCGACGATTGTCCATTCAACTTGAATCACTGGTCAGAGACGCGTTTAGTAATTGTTAAAGCGTCGCGCATCGTCCCTAGGCTTGCCCATTGAACTTAAATCACCGTTTGGTATGAGTTTGAAACGTCGCACATCGTCCCGACGATTGCTCATTCAATAATAGAAATTGCTCGATGCTGAGGTGTTTATTTTTTCTAACATCGCGAGTGGTCCCGACGATTGCCCATTGAATTGAAATTGTCGTTCAATGATTGCCACCAGGGTAATTCATCTTCTATGAAGCCTTGCTCTCATGTTTGCCATACTTGTCTGTAAACAATACAAAAACATTGTAACGAGATCCGATGGCTGTCAGACTCTCGAAATTCTTGAATGAATCATGAAAAAAAAAAAGTGATGAACGTACATTATTATCTTTCCACAAGTCCAGAGCTTGAAAGAAAACATCCGGCATTTATTTTATCATCGTACGGAGTTAAATATCATTGTTATTCATTTCCAAACGTCAAAGCAAATTTCCGAGACTTATATTAACATCTTTCAGAGCTGAATGTTATTGCTATTTACTTTCGAACGCATAAGCAAATATCCGGCATTTATCATCGTACGGAGTTGTATGATTATCATTAGTAGTCATTTCCGAACGTCAAAGCAAACATGCGATATTTATTAAAATCACCGTACGGAGTCGAATATTACTGTTATTCATTTCCGAACGCAAAATCAAATTTCTGACATTAATTTTAGCACCGTACGGAGCTGAATCTTACCGTTATTCAAATCCAAAAGTATAAGCATCCTTGGTATAAGCAAACATCCGACATTTATTTTAGTACTGTACGGAGTCGAATATTACCGTTATTCATTTCCAAAAATAAAAAATCTGACATTTATTTTAGCATCTTATACGGAGTCGACTGTTACCGCTGTCCATTTCCAAAAGTAAAGGCAAACATCCGACTTTTTTTTGGTGGCCCGACGTGCGTTTTTGGTGGCCCCGGTCCACCGAGCCACCGTTAGTGTCGAGCCCTGGTGTATACCTCACTAACCTCAGCTTGTTGGGGAAACTTATACTGCCATACGAGGGGAGATGCTTTCATCTCTTCTAGAGAACTTCCCTATGAGCGAATGAAAATCTTTGTTTGGCATTTTCATTTCTATACCCCATAATCATTCGTTGTTTCCAAACATTTTCATGATGTCGGTATTTCAATATCATGATATTTTTCTTAATGTATTCCATTTCATTCCTTGACCAAAGTCAGTAAGTCCGCCACAAGTACGGTAATCGCTACGTTTCGCGCAGTGCAATATGTGCCGAAGTGCGAAACACGTGGTTATCAAGTTCAATGAAACGCGCCGTCCATGCGTGCTTCTTGTTTGGTTTCGTAGTAGCTCCATGGTTACGGCAAAGACAATAAACGGAGGAGGCACTCCGTATAGTGTTTTTCGTTTACAGTAAACAGTTTACATTCGATACAAATAAATTAATAGTCACGTCTTTTACTGTATGATGATCGCCAAGTCGGGAAGAAGTATCTAGAGGAACTTCTCAGTTGATATGTCCGTGATGTTCATTCTAATTTTCACACGCAGTGGTACGCAGATTTATGAGTGTGAGATCGAAAGAAGTTTCAATGTTGCCATGATATTATGTAGGCCTACTGTTGTGTAATTGGGTAGGTATAGCTCTTACACTATAAACTGCAGCTTGTTGCAGCGGCATCTAGGAAAGCGATATTTTCTTCGGCATTCGGGACCTTTTTTATATTATCATTATTTTTTTTGACACGTGATTCGATTGTAAGTATGAAGCGACGAATAACCCCTTTGTTTTGTTTTAGTGTTACATTAATGTGTAATACACCAATACTGTTCGACGTGTGTTTTTTTTTTTACTGTTAAAGAAGCCAAGATAAGGCGACATTTTAATAGAATTATGCCGTTCGGTCGGTTTACAGACTGCTTATAACCTGAAATACAGTCAAACCTGTCTATAGCGGCCACCCAAGGGAAACGAAAAAAGTGGCCATTATAGACAGGAGGCCGCTATAGACAGGTAATCCAACTTCATGTGCATTGCCTATACATGTACATATATCATCGTTGAATACATCGATAAGTATTTTATGTACATAATGTACTATGCGTAAGTATACACACGTGTATTTCATGCATTGAACAATACCGGTGTTTATGAAATTGTTGCACAGTAGCATGTGTACAGTCGTGAAGAAAGCTTTACACTAGTTCATTATTATGACTGAATAAGTGATGAATGCAGCGGTGGCGATCACTGAACGTTGCCCATGAATGTCTGGCACGGCCACAAATCAGAAAAACACGCTGAATTACCGGCTCTGTGGCCGCTATAGACAGGTCAAAATCTACCGCGGGAAACTAAATTTGTGGCCGCTGGCCGCGTTAGACAGGTGGCCGCTATACACAGGGTCTTTAACAGGGCTTTTCTCTCGGGGGATTTTTCAGTGGCCGCTATAGACAGGTGGCCGCTAAGGCAGGTTTAGTTACAGTGCGCGCATTTTTTTTTTGTCACCTGTTTTCGCAGAAATTTACACTAGAAAGGTTGTCAGTTTTTTTCTTCTGCCGTTATTTTCTCTGATATGATTTGTCGTGGCCATTAAGTTAATTTCAACCTAAAAGATACGTGTCACGTAGGTCCATTGGTTGCCAGCACGCATTTATCTGACTTGTTGTGCGGTTAAGTCTGTTGTTGTTTTTGTTGTTGTTGTTTTTATCATTCATGGGAGGGGGCAAACAAGAGTGAGAAATGAGGGAGAGGTGAAATCAGAACAAGGAAACATCTGTTCATTTAGCTGTCACTTATGCCAGCAGTAGTAATTGTCATCACCATTGCTATTCAGATCAGTTTTAGTCACATCCTATAACATTCAATACACGACTATCATCATCATGACATGAGAGAGAGAGAGAGAGAGAGAGAGAGAGAGAGAGAGAGGGAAAAAAACCGCCACCCGTTCAAGGGCGTATACAAAGCAAACGAATCGCAAAGTATAGATCAACCGGGGGGGGGGGGGGTTTCATCAACGAGTTCGTCGGAGGTTTTCACCGACAAATTTGCTATCAGCCAATCAGACGCAAGGATTTCAGTAGCTTTTAACAGTTGTCAGTGTAAATCACTGACAAAAAGTTTCATGAAACGGTCCCCAGGAAGGTGGATTCCTGGTACAATATTCCGTATGGCATACCAGCAATACAAACAGACACGTTACTGCAAAATAAATGATAGAACACAGCAAGCGAGCAGGCTAGAATCAAACCTTCTTTTGTAGGAAAGTCCAACAAAAGTCTTACAACATACCTGTAATAGGGGGTTCACACGTACACAAATTAGCATGTTACAGAACTCAATATTGTTACCCTTTAGCAAACTCCAGTCTTTTGCACATGTGGTCACACACACACACACACACACACACACACACAACAGAAAATTAGTGCGAACCAGTAGCGCGATGCATAACCTCAGAAATCTTGCTGATATTTCTGAATGAGCGCGGTATTTGCCCCGGCAGTACTTGAACGGTCGGGTTTAGAAACTTGATTGAGTTCTTTTATTCCCATCATTAACAACAGTGTGCTCTCCACACCACTGTGAGGCACAAGAACAATAGTTTCATCGATTGGCAATTAGCGGATTATTTTCTGTACGTGTGAACGGTTGCAAAAAAAAAAAAAAAAAAATCTCAAGTTTCCGAGGGTGGCTGGAGCGTCTGAACCAAAAAGTGTACAATCCTCGCGTGTACGCTCGTTTGTCTGAGAAGTTGGAAAAAAAAAACAAAAAAAAAACTCGAGTATTGGAGCATGTTCAGTAACGCGCTATTTTGCACATGTGAATGCGGGTATTGATATATCAGACTCAGCATGGGGGGGGGGGGGGGGGCTGATGAAATCTAGCATTAAAAGAATGAACTACACTGACATACTAAAAATGATAAAACTGGACATGAAGTTCATGACCTCTGTCCGAGTGCCTCTGACACGGGAAGTACTATGCATGTATCTACAAGCTACTTTAAAAGTCTGTTGAAGTATCTCATTGATATGATTTTTTTTTCAGTCAATTGTGCTCCCCTGACTAAGCTATCAAGAGTATAGCTTTTGTGTTCGGAAACTGGATTCACGCTAAGCATACATTCACCATGTATAGTACAATGCTCCAATATTGATGAAAGCGGTTTCGTGTGTGATACGTATTCCTCTTTCGGGTGAGTGTGCTGTGAAATCCGGTCATTTTGTTTTATTTTCACCTACATCTCCTTATTTTGTAACTGTGGATGAGACTTTATTTCATTTTCTAAATCATGCAGGATGAGCCATACGTTTATTTTTCGGCATAAATAGATAATTCGCCTTTTTGAATGACGAACCTTACGTGTAATTTTTGGATTAACAGATTTGTTACAGCTGCACTGGGATGTCTTCTAAATTATATTTTGAGGCCCCTGAGATCAAGATGATCATGCGTAGGCATATATAACTCTCTACACTTTAATGTACATGAAGTTGTTCAATTAAGAAAAATTAACATAATTTACTCTTGCTTACAATCCAGCACATTACAACGCATCGCACAGTAACCTGCCAATGCCCAATAATCTTGGTAACAGCTCGTTATTCCGAAGGTTCGTTATTCACAAGACTCTTTAGTCCGAAGATTCGTTTTTCCGAAGCTTCGTTATTCCGAATTTCATTTTCGAATTAACGAATCTCCGGAATAACGAACCGTCGGAATAACGCCACAATGTTCGGATTAACGAACCCTTTTTCATTTTCGGATTAACGAACCTCGGTATAGGAAATTTGTGTGTTTCAGATTAATGACCCTTCGGAATAGCGAACCTAGGAATAACGAACAGCACCAATAATCTTATAAAGAGAAAGGATGCCCGATACATTAAAAATATTGAGGTATAGTTAAGATACAGCATTATGTACATAACAGCAACAACAACAACAAAATTAGGATTGAGTAAGCAGACAAGTTTTCAACAATGATTTGAACATATCAACACTTTCAGCTATACGAATATAGAGAGGGAGTTTACTCCAAAGGGGTGGGGAAATACAGAAAAGGTCCAGGCGTATATCACCATAGCGGGTATGTGCGGGACCACGTGATAATTGGAGAGAAGAGAGAGAACAGGCTGAAGTGGAGGAGCGGAAGGGAGGTAGGATTAGTCCATAATATTTATCTTGTAAACAATAAGGATGATTTTAAAGGTGATACGTTGATGTATGGGAGCCAGTGGAGGGATTGGATACTGGAGTAATTTGGTCAGATGTTTTTGTCGGGGTTACAAGCCTTGCAGCTGTATTTTGAATTTTGAATTTGGTGCAATACTCGAAGCAGGGAGACCAACAAGAAGGGAATTGCAGTAGTCAAGATGAGAAGTAACAAATGCGTGAATTAGACGTTCGGTGGAAGACTGCTCCGATAACTTACGGATATCAATAATTTATTTTTACAAATACCCCTGAAGCAGCAGAACGACATGAGTTCTTAATGTGTTTGTTATTTTATTTGTTCGTTTTTTTTAAGTTCAGATGCTTATCTACCATAACTCCTAGATCTCTGACGGACTGGGAGATAAATTTTTGTGAGAAAACTAGCCCGCCTGACAATTCTGATTTAACAGAATTCAATTTCAAATGATTATCGCGAGACCATCGCTTAATATCATCAACACAACTATGAAGTTTGCAGAGCTCTTCGACGTTGGGTATTTGGTAGTATGATTATGTAAATTTGAGTATCGTAAGATATCTTCACGATCTTTCACAAATATTTCTTAAATGATCAATATTGGATGCCGGCGTTCTACAGCTGATCTAAATTACAGCGAATTATGTGTCCTGTCAATTGGAAACCTTCACAATACCGCAATTTAACGGTCAAACGCAATAGAAATGCCACAACCTAAGGATTTGAATCCTCGTTCATCATTATGGTTTCTATTAATGAAAAAGAAGGGACAGAACGAAATGAGATTGAGACTTTTATGTTAGTGAAATTGATCACTCTCAGCTGCATATATTTTGAAGGAAAATTAATGATTCGGACATGTGTTAAAAGCATCGTCGACAGCGCGATGCTACTCCATTTGGCATGGTTGGGTAAAGCCTATTATATCCCTACTCCATTCCCCCTTTCTTTATGAATTTTGGGGATCACATAATAGGGTACGCGCTCTTTTGAAATGAGTCAAGTCTTAGTTAGGCATATAATCTTACCTTTACAGTGATCAGTGATCACACTAAAGAACCCAATTCCACATCATTCTATCTAATCAGAGAATCGAAAAAGATAGCTTTTCTAATTGATGTTTGTTGATAGACCAAATCAGGGATATCCGTCCCGTGATTGCCTATCAGTGACGTAACAGCGCGAATACTATGCCCATACAACTGCTTGTGTTATCATAGGCCTAATCAGTTACACTAAGAAGCTGTCCGTGATGTGTGTGTTTGCACCAAAATTAGTATGTAAAATTCATACAAATTTTACACTAAATGGCTTACATGATTTCTTAGCTAGTTGGCAAGAGGGATACCCAACTCACAAGCGAGCGCACCCTCTGCGAGCTGTGTATAAAAACATGTCTCGTTGTGTGTGTTGTTGAATCAGCGTGTCTTATTCGATTCTTCTTGTATTGTTCCACCAGGATGGTGTCTTTCAAGACAGCTGGACACTGCTTTCATTGTTCCTGGGAAAGGGTCATCTTTCTTTTGACGGTCAAATTCCTTTATTATTATCGTGGTGAACTTCACTAATCGTCCCCACGCTAACGTACAAAAGGAAGGAAATGCTTTTATTATGTATCAATGCACGCGTAACACCATCAGTATAGGCCTATAAAACGAAAGTTTGACTCAATGTCCCGAACTGTAGGCCCTGTAATAGCAACTATACATGAAGTCAAGTATGGAAACGATGGATTCCCACTGCCAATCAAATCTCTCTCGACAAGGACGCGATCGGAATCGATCTGGATGTGATCGATCTACCGCTACCTTGATCGACATTGGTTTTGGCTTCCTCCTATACACGATATTTTTAACACTCTGTCGGACTGTAGATCATAACAAGCAGATTTGATCGGCAGTGGAACCCAGCCCTAAGGCGGATTCTTGTTCGAAAAGTAATGGCAGAAAATATCCTACACGAAAATTCAGCATTGCATATACCGAAAGACAGATAGAGAGGAAAACATCGAGAAAGTAGTTCCAATCTAGAATTGAATGGAAGGTATATAATTTATATGTAACTGAATGCCATAAAAAGATAGATAAATAAATAAACAAATACAGCTCCAAAGTTATTCGCTTTGCGACGTCCGCCACGTACACAATCTGAAAGTGAAGTTGGCCTGTATGATTACATATTGCGCATAATGTCCGTTGGTCTGTCGAGGCGGTTGCTCAACCAAAATACGTAGCATTACACTCTTAAAAAGAAAAGGGTAAAACGGTGTTTTAAAAGGGGCGAGGAGCGACAGCGTTTTCAAAATGTTGTATTCACCCTTTTTCTATAGCTGTATCTAGCACATCTAACGTTGGATTCAGCTGGATAGATAGGGTGAATGCAACATTACCTTAAAAACGCTGTCACTCCTCAGCCCCCTTAAATGTTGATTTACCCTTTTCTTTTTAAGAGTGTAGGAGGCTAATTTCAATTTCAGATCGAACAGCTAGTCACGAGTTGTTTTGACCGATGCCATGCAATTTGCCGTAATCGCGATAACGGGTTCGGTTCAAATTTACGAAGGTGATCGGAAATTCTATATTTAGCGTTCTCGTCATTTTGGTGCAAGTTGGTACATTGTTTAATTTGATAAGTCCCCATGGGTATGAAAATAGGCCTACACTAGCGCCTGTTTCTCTTTATTCGAGACAGTGTGTATATTGGTATTGTGCCATCATCACACTTGTGCTTGTTTTGTTCAAAACAAACTGTCTTTTTCTCCATCCTTTACAAGTTACTTTCAATACCCAGTAGTTCAAAGGATGTTTTGATATACAGGAAGGATAAACGAGTAATTGCTGTTCGATCACCGCGATCCCCCGACTTTCAGCTAGAGCCGCGTTGGCCAGCACGCAATGCTAAATCACTCTAACCAAAGATTCTACGGAACAGTATCACCCAGTGATGAAAAAAAAAAAAATCCAACAAATCTTTATTTCCCGTTTTTTTGTTGTTGTTTTTTCCGTCTCAAACACTGTCATTTCTCGTTGTAAAGTTATCTTTCGACATTATTGCAATAGTCGGGTAACGGGAAAACAAAAACGTAAGGATTTTGTGTTTGATTCCGCACATATTCTCTTTATTTTACATATGTAGAGAAAGAAAGAAAGAAGAGAAAGAAAGAAAGAAAGAAAAGAAAGAAAGAAAGAAAATGATCCCATGCTCGTCTAAAGAAGTTTAAGCTTTTCACGCTGCAACCTACTAGGTGACGTCTATTCGGTGTGGCGCTCTCTCAAAATGAGTACTATGTCGCACGTGGAGTTTTCCTGTAATGAGCCAGAGATGAAGGGGATGCACTACTCGGGTCAAATAGGGAAGTTATTTTATGACGGATAATGATTCCTTGTATTTTATTTATCTGTTCAGAAAATTTCAGTGTGAAAAAATTAGTAAAAGTGTCCCAAATCACGGTTGCTTTGAGACATTTTCTTTCCGTTACAATTTTTTTTTTTCCAACCATCGACTTTACGGTGCGCTTTGCACCTATTGTTCTTGCCCGATCGTAGCCTTTTGTCAAGGCCCTCTCGCTGTAATGGGCAAGCGAAGCGAGCTCAGCCGACCGCGCCAGCGCGCAACCCCACTCAGCTGCATTTGGGCTTTCTTCACCATACAGCAAGAGGGCCTTGACAAAAGGCTGGCCCGATCGAGACTCCGCTTCCGTTGTAGAGCATAAGATGCTAATGAGCATTGCTCTTGACCCCATTGAAGACAAAAGGCATAGAGCGTGCGGCGGCGAGGGCTTTAGAATTGCGCAATACTGATGAGCTGAGCAAGACTCTGATCGGCGATATACACGCACCACATTTCATGAAGTGGTGATTGGCATGACGCACAATGGCGTTTGAAAAGTGTAGACACAAAGTACGATATGTATATATATATATATATATATATATATATATACTCAGTATATGTATATATCGTACTTTATAAATATATATATATATAATGTGAGATATTTTATAACAGCTAAAACACAAAATAGCGAACTTACGACAACTCTCCGTGTGTACATTTACAAAGGTTATTGGCTTCATCAATAGATAATTCATTCAAATAATGATAATAATCAGCTGTTCCCTAACTATGTGACGGGTTGTTCAAAGTTTATCTTTGGAGATATACAAGGTTAATTTCCTTTTCGCAAAGACAATTCGTGTAATCATTCATTCGCTGATTCGCCAAATGAATATATTGTGTACTTTTCCCAGTCCAAAGACTTATTGAATAAGTTATTGCCGGCAGGGAGAGAAATCGGAACAATAACTGATGCCCATTTTTAACTCGTGTTCTCTTTGTGAAATCTCTTCATCTGAGCACTTTTAGAAGTAGGGCCTATTTGAGAAAATGCCAGAAAGCTTTGTCGCTACACAAAATGTGTTTGTTCAATAAGAATGTTTATTTATTTATTTATTTATTTTTGTTTTGTTTCAGTAGGGTAGCTCTGTCAGTGGCTTAACACTGTTATTCTCAGAGGCCCTACACATATAATAACGTACATCACGAAATACATTGTAGACACATTTACCAAGAAAAATAACATAATGTACAATTACGGTACACTTACAACATGGCCAAATAATTGAGCATTGCGGAGGATGGTAGAAAATAAATAAATAACATCATTTTTATCATTACAGATCACTGAAAAGTGATATGCCGAGACATATCTAAGAAAAATCAAAATGTCTAGGTTACAGCACATGTATATATTGCATAAAACCATAAATTCTTCATATCACTTCAGATTACATAATTGTAATCTTTTTCGGAAACAATCAACACACAAATTTATTCATTTTTATTATTATATGATAACAGGGCCTTTAAAAACAGGCTAGCTAAATAAACACAAATTTCCTGCTCACTGAACCTTTCTTTCATTCATTACAAATAATTACTGAAATACTATAGCATATGAGAGAGAGAGAAAAAAAAAAATCCTGTTTCAATCAGTATCATATCTGATGGTGTAGAATTCGTAATATCCAACCATATGTAACATTGTTTGAGGAAATAAAGAAGTATATTGAAACGCTGTCAAACAAATAAAAAAAAATTATTTCATACACACATTATTCTGAACAAAAAAAAAATTACATTACTGGATATCATTTTGTACACAATCTATGCATAATGAAACGTACATCATGATATGAAATACAACACTAGAGATCACAGAATTCATATGAAGAAAAGAATAAAAAAATACTCTCAATATTACATCTGCAGTCGGAATTACTATCATTCCATATACATTGTATCACTCTCAATAACACCGTTTTAACACACAAAAAAAATACTATGCAAAACATACTATTTGTCTCTTACACTTGAATAACACAGTATTCCTGTTACTCTTGTCTTTCAGAAAAAAAAAAATGTTTCACTACAAAACATTTGGCACACAAACTAATATCATATGAAAAAATGAAATGAAAAGAAGAAAGTCAAATAATAAAAGAAAAAAAATGATAACTTAGTAACCCAGCTATTTCGCTCATTCTCAAGTATGTCTCACCATCTCCTCCAGTACAGATTTGTAAAAGCTTGTTTTGAGGATGCCTGTTTAATATGATTTGGGAGTTGATTCCAGATTATTGTTGCTTCATGGGAGAATCTGCGTCTTCCCATCTGTGTACGAGTTTTTGGCAAGATTAGACCCAAATTTACAGCACTTCTAGTTCTGTGACTATGCAATGATTGAGACTGTATGGACAAACATGTTTGACAGATAGCACGGTGATTCAGTACTTAGAGCATGGTATACCATTTTGCATTTGTGAAACTTCCACCTTTCTTCAATGTGTACCCATCTCAATTCATCTAATACTGCCTGAGTCGGCGTTCGAACATCAGCTCCTGTAATAACTCTAGCCATCTTTTTGTGCTGTTTGATTATTACATCCTTTGTATTTTGTGTACAATTTGACCAGGCATTGCAGCAGTATTCAAAGAGGGGCATAATGAGTGAATTTGCAAGAAGTTTCAAACTACTTCGTGGTAGGTATTTTTTGACGCGGCACAGTTGAGCAATATATTCTTGCGCCAATCTTTTTGCTGGTATTTTGAATGTGTTTCTTCCATGTGAGCGATGGGTCTAACCAGACTCCAAGATATTTGAAAGTGTCAGCCTGTGAAAGCTGATGTTCATTTACACTGATGCAAATACCGTGAGACACTTTGGACAAATTATGTGGCGAACCAAATATCATGTACTGGGTTTTTTTGTAAGTTCAGGGCCAGCTTATTTGCAGTCACCCAGTCATGTATTGATCGCAGTGCTGAGTTCAGAGTCTCTTCTATTTCTTGTGGATTTGAGCTGCTATAGAAGAGAACAGCATCATCGGCGTACAGCATAATTTGACATTTTGTTGTAACCTTGGGTAAGTCATTTATCATAATAGAGAAAAGGAGGGGTCCCAGTATGGAACCCTGGGGAACACCTGAGTCAAGTTCACCCCAGCTGGATTCTACTTTACCAATCACTGTTTTCTGTCTCCTATTCTCTAAGTAGTTAGTAAACCAGGCCAATTCAATACCTTGCACTCCATACGTATGTAATTTTTCTAAGAGAAGGCTGTGGTTGACGGAATCAAAGGCCTTGCGAAAATCCAAAAACACTACTCCCGTTAACTTCCCTTGATCCGTCTGTTTCAACAAATAATCAGAAAAATACGTGAGTACTGTATGAGTGCTGTGGCCCCTACGGAAACCAGACTGTTGCGGTGCAAGTAAGTCATGCTCTATCAGGTAAGATTGCAGTTGATCGTGTACTGCACGCTCCAGAATTTTCATAACAATTGGTATACTAGTAACAGAAATCGGTCTGTAGTTATTTTTGTCTGTTCTATCCCCGCTTTTGTAGATAGGGGAGACTTTAGCTTCTTTCCACTCACGAGGTACTTTACCAGCTCTTAGTGTCAGATTAAATAAGTTTGTAAGCTGTGTGTATATGGCCGGGGCAGCACTTTTCAACAGCTGTGCTCCTATCATATCCAGACCAGTTGCTTTGTTTGTCTGTAGTAGTTTCTGTAGCGCGTTTAACACAAAATGTTCAGTAATTTCAACAAATTTGAAATCAACATAGGGTACGCGGCTATATGTGACATGGGTACGTAAGGACTTTTCATTACAACAAACATTTGTACCAATTGACACAAAATGACTGTTTAATTCATTTACAATATTCCCAATGTCATGATCAAGAGTATCATTTATCTGCAACCCTGTGATCTTTTCAGCAACTGACTTTCTACTTGGAGTTAGCTCTCTTAAAACATTCCACAGTTGTCTGTGATTTATTCTGTTTTGTGCAACACTCATTCGATAATAATCACGTTTCAGTGTGTTACGTAGATTATTCAGATGATTCCGTACCTTGCGGTATTGTCTCCAAATTACACATGAGTTTTGCGTCTGGTCTTGGTTTTCTACTTTCTTCTTCAGCCTATCCCTCAAATAAGATAAAGATACATATTCCTCAGTGACCCACTTTGTTTGATTACCTTTGACTCTATACACAATCTATGAGTTACGAGAGGGGCATGTTTGTCACATTCATCCAAAAACAAATGTTTCCAGATTGACCACGCTTGATCAGGATCACTTGGGACTAGACAGTTACCCCAATCTTTTGCATTCAAGTCTTCTACAAAAGAATTCGGGTCAAACCTTTTCATTGATCGGTACGTAATTAATTTGGGCGGTAACTTGGGTCTATACAATTTCCGTACAACATATATCAGGTTGTGGTCACTGACACCAAGGGTCACAACTCTGTTCTGACAAATATTGTTTGGGAAGTTTGTCATTACAATATCAATCAAAGTTCTGCTGGTCTCAGTAACACGGGTTGGATCTTTTATCATTTGCTTCAAATTATTTTCCCTGCACAATTTACCAACAGACCTTGACTCATTCTTACAATACATATTGTAATTGAAATCGCCAAGTACGATGACTTCACAGTTCAGTTCTGTTACTCTGGATACACATTCATCAATATGATTTTGATAATCAACATTAGCACGGCAGAGCTCTTGGAGGACGATAAAACGTTCCTATTAGAATGGGCTTAGCATTGGTGCATTTGACTTCTATCCACAAAGCCTCTAACTCACATGATTCTAAATCACATCTACGCACATATTATGTGACACTGTCGGCAATGTACACTCCCACCCCACCTCCTCTTCGGTTTCTGTCAATTCTTTCTATCTTGTACCCATCTATATTTAATTCAGAACCCAGAATTGTATTATCCAGATGGGTTTCAGACATTGTAAATATATCAAGAATATGATTCTTAAGCAAATCTTTCAGGTAATCTAATTTTGCTGGTAAGCTGCAGATGTTCAGATGTGACACTTTTAATCCTTTCCCATCGATGTGTAATAGCTCACCTGGCTGATTTATATACTCATGAGTCAAATTTATGGATGATGAAGATAACTGTCCGGTTTTCTTTTTGCCTCGTCTTGTCTTTTTTGTTTTTGCAATTCCAAGGGTAGATATTGTTTCCCAAATACTCAACGGCAGCCTCCGGGACTGTGACACATATTGAGGGGGGCTCAGATTATGAAGAAACGTTGCGTCATAACGAATAATCCTCGAGTTAGCAGCTGTGATACGTAGGGTGGTGTACCATCCTTTTGGATGACATTTATCGGTCTCATAGGTGTTTTTTCTCCTTCCGGTCCAGGGTTGGGATCCACATCTCCTGCTTTAAGTAAAGCTGGAACGTAGACACAGAGTTTGCATAGTATGGGGTCCTTGTAGATGCATATTTCCATCCATCTGTAGATTTCCCATAGCTTCTGTACATGCAGGTACTTCTTGCACACAGCATACATGGCTCCCTGTAAGCTTGGGTTGATCCAAAGAATAGTAGCAGTGTCAGGGCAATTGTGCATGATTAGGGAATTCCATTGCTGAGGCTTGCAACTATTGTCCCGGACAATACATTGAAGAGCACTGTACTTGGTAGCTGAATAGACTTTGTGGTTTCTCAAAAGACCCAAAGGTTGCTCAGTCAAGTAGGTCTCTTAGAAATGGCACCCCAGTCAAGTGTGTAGAGCCATATCATGGGAAAAATAGTATGGTCAACTTAGTCATATATTTGGGAAACTGGGAATTGATAAAATAATACAAAATGGAACGATAATTGATGACTCCCGTGGTATTGCTGAAGCATTCAACACGTATTTTGTAAATATTGGGTCAAATTTGGCCAGAAATATTCCTTTAACGGAAAACACATTTCATTCATTTCTTGTGAATCCCAATCCTAGTTCTATATTTTTCACGCCCGTAGATGCATTGGATGTCATTGATATTGTAAATAATTTTAAAGCTAAACAAAGCTCAGGCTATGATGGTATTTCAATGTTTCTTCTTAAACAAATCATTTATGAAGTAGCCGCACCTTTGACCCATGTATTCAATTTGTCTTTAATGACTGGTGTTTTTCCTAGTAAAATGAAAGTTGCCAAGATTATTCCTGTTTTTAAGAAAGGCAGACAGGACGACCTGGGCAATTATAGACCTATATCTCTTTTATCATCATTCTCCAAAGTACTTGAAAAAGTTGTCTACTCCCGAACTATCAAGTTTTTAAATGACCATGATATCTTAGTAGACACTCAATTTGGTTTTCGCAAAAAACATTCGACTACTCACGCTGTTTTGTTGTTAATAGATAAAGTTGTTCAAGCTATCGAAGCTAAATCTCACACTGTTGGAGTTTTTCTGGACCACTCCAAGGCGTTCGACACAATTGATCATGAAATATTACTGTACAAACTGTCTCATTACGGGATTCGTGGCAGCGCCTTGGAGTGGTTCAGAGATTACCTCACAAATCGATCACAATTTGTACACATTAATGATTCTGATTCAAGCACAGCAAATATAACGTGTGGTGTTCCACAAGGCTCCCTTTTGGGACCACTTCTTTTTATTGTGTACATAAATGATTTGCCCAGGTCGTCAGCACTCCTTTCTTTCCTCTTGTTTGCGGACGATTCAAGTCTTTTTTTGACGCACAAAAATCCTACTGAGTTACTTGATATGCTTAACTCTGAGTTGAATCACGTCAATGATTGGATTCAAAGTAACAAACTATCTCTAAATCTAAACAAAACTAATTTTATGGTGTTTAGTAATACAATCACTTGTTTACCTGGCTCAATTTCAATCACAGGAGTAAACTTACAACAGACAAATTCAGTTAAATTTCTTGGTCTTTTAATTGATTGTAAATTATCTTGGCAGGAACAAACAAATCATTTATGTAAGTTATTATCAAGAAATTTGGGTGTTATACAGAAGCTTAAGCATGTTTTCCCCACATATATATTACGTACCTTATATTCGACTTTGTTATTGCCGTATCTTCATTATAGCATACTGGCCTGGGGGAATTGTTCCAAAATACGCCTGGAGTCTATCTTTAGAATACAAAAGCGAGCTGTAAGGATTATCAATTGTACCAATTATTTAGCACCGACAAGCCCTCTGTTTAAAAGTAATAACCTCTTAAAGATTTTTGATATATATTCTTACTCCCTTGGGATATTTATGTACCAGTTAACTAAAGACGAATTACCTTATGCTTTCACTCCCATGTTTGTAAAAAATAAAGTTATACATTCCTACCCTACAAGACAGGAAAATTCATTTCACTTTTCTCCCGTGAGAACTGCATTTGCTCTTAAAACAATAGTACATACAGGTCCAACATTCTGGAATAGCCTTGACTCCGACATTATTGAATCGTTGTCATTGAACTGTTTTAAACGTAAACTAAAAAAATCCCTTGTGCAGGCTTATATCTAATAATACAACATGCAATTTTATTTGAACTCCCTCTTCTTTATCAGATTCGTTGTTTATCATATGTACTCCATGGTTGCCTTTTGTTTTGTTTTTTACTGAGTCATTTATGTCAAGGCTATTCCTGAATTAATGAATCATTAAGTATCATGTGCGTTTTTGCGCATTCTTACAGTTACGTAACTGTGTTGCTCGGGTGACAAGGAGTCTTGTTAACGCGTTACAGGTGGCTACTTTGTATTTCGCTATGCTTTCGTATATTTTATTCCTTTCCTTTGCTCTTTTTGCTCTCTTTTCTTTTACGTCCCTTTCCTTCCTTTCATAGTTTTCGTTTCTAGGTTGTTTAAGAAGACCAACACTTTCATATATACAGGGACCTATACATTACAAGCTTTGCTTTTTAGTAGGTCCCCACATTTCATGTTTGTTAAATTGTCTTCTATTGTATTTTTTGTAATTTACGACGCTATGTTCAATCTTATGTTCAATCGATCGTATCATGTTTGATGTTTTGAAATGTGGAACAATAAAATCAAATCAAAAATCAAAAATCAAATATTTGACCATTTAACAGCTTCAGGACGGTCTTGATGGGTCCTGACGCGATACACAACAACTTGGTCATGAACATATACCACAAAAATCCACTGGACGGTACTTAGAAGCAAAAAGAGATGGAGCAGTATGAGGAGCTGTCTAGGCGCTCACTCACTCACTCACTCTGTAGTACGTGTACCTGACAGTTCAGAGGTCAGAGGTCAGAGTTCAGAGGTCAAGTCTGCAAAGAATTTGCCTCAACAGCTTTGCGAAACTCGAATCAGTTGCCTGTATTGAAATGTGTAATCAGAATGAAAAGACTCGGACCTTCACGCCTTGTAACTGAGTACCACAGAACCACACACAACGAAACACACACACAAGAAAGGTGAGCTTCCTGCAATCTCAAGGAATGGATAATCAAGCAGCCATCATCCTTTCTTCGCCATTGATAGCACGAAGTGACGTAATGGAGCGATGCTGTTGGAGAATCGGCATAAATGTCTGCTACAAGTACTATGTACAAAAAAAAAAAAAAATCAGACCCCCTTTGTGTTCGTGTTTTGCCAAAACAAAAGAACCACAGTCAGTGAGACGCTAACTTACTTTATGTCCTATAAACTATGGTTACTGTAAGTTGAACGTTGAAACTGCCTCTTGCCTCCAGGCTTTTATAATAGCATACAAAGCTTTTATTGTTTGCCTGTATAAAAAAAGGCGGGAATATATGTACACCCTTCTCGCAATCATCCTGATCTGATAACAGAGTGATACATTTTTTTTTGTTATCTTTCCCCCGACCAAGACCGATGCCATTAAAAAAAACAAGATAAATGCCATTAAAATAATGACCAAACAAACAAATAAACAGATCCATGCATATAACGAACAGAATATGCGTGTGTCACATGGGCGGACTTAAATAATACTCAATCACACTCGTGCCAATCACTTCAATGTACAATTTAATAAACCATTTGTAGAATATTTACAAGACTGAAATCAAGGAGTTGTGACCAACATAAAATGCAAAATCAAAATTCTGAGTGAGATAAATTAAATTACAATACTCTTATGTTCGACAACCATGTAAACGGGACCCTGCCTTGGTCCGGTTCCACTTGTAATTTTCGGCTTGACACTTGTTCAGAATAATTATAACAGCTACACTATCAATTCGTTGTCCCTGACAATACCACTATCTGCTATCAAGCGCAACACTATTTGGTTCGCACCACCGTAGTGCTGATCCTGAGATGACCAGCCTGCACGCACGACGGTTTACCGCGGTTATAACACTTGTCTTCAATTACACTGCTTCCGTTTACCTCCGGGTTCTGTGCTAACCCGCAACTATCATGGAGTGTATAAATACCAACATTCGAATTATGTGCACATCATATTCATCCTTTTACCAATTTAACATGACCTTCACCTCTCTACTTCGGCGACACTTCCTCGTCATAACCAATCATATCAACAGGGTGTCATGCACCCGCCAGGTTCATCGCTCACCTGCGTTGTCCACAGAGTCACATTACTTGTCAAACTGTTCGCTTCCAGAACATGAACTGATTCGTGGGTGGAGCGTCCTTATATGCGAGGTTGCTGTTCCAGCTCCAAAGTGTCGCGAGGGACCCGCGTTCCGTATTCGCTGGCGTCCAAAGTTCTCCCTAGCGAGGGGCGGGCACAGTCGCTCTGCTGCGAATGCGTCGGCCTGGGAGTAGATTCGACCTCGGCCTCGGCGCCATCTACAAAATTATTTAAATGCAACACATACCAATGGGGTGTGTTCTAACCACACACACAAAAAGATTATCAGCTTAAAATCCTGACATCACAGTAAAAATTTGAGAACTGCATTATTATCCAATTAACATACAAAATTCACATAATGAAATGTTTCAAACATTGGAAATATAACAGTGCATAGCTTATCAAACATCACCGCATCGTTTTCAAAACCTGTACACCATTATGATATACTTTATCACTTATTCACGGGGTTCTCCGGGGCTATATGTGGTGCCCTGAAACACATTCACATCCTTTTACACGACAAAGCAGAAATCAAATCGCAATTTAACTTACCAATGACCGGTGTAATATAACCAAAATGCCTCTTCTTCTTGGCTACTGGAAGGCTGCAAAGGCTGTTGGAATACGCCTTCTGGCAGCAAACAAAATCTGAACTCAAATCAGCCAGTATACAGGCTGACGGTAAGGTGGACGGACGGCTCCTGGCCGCAAACGAAATTGGGCTTAGACACAAAATTATCTTGCAAACTGGCGCCTGGGTGTGGCAGGTTGGTTTCCTGCCATCACGGAGCTAACTCAATGTTCTCTCGGTGAAATCAAAATGGTGTCTGCCACGAAAAGATCCAACTCTACTGTTAAATTGCTACTCGACTACGACACTCCTTTTCGAGGCATTTGGAATATTTGATACAACTAAAAGGACTTGAACGAAAACACCTATACCGCACTCTCCCGGAACTGGAGCTATTTCCTGTCTTTTCTTTCTACATTAATTGACATGCAAAAATAAATGAACTCCTCTCGGTCATCGATGGCGCGACTTGTAAAACATTTACACCTGTCCTAGCACTTTCTCTCTCTCACTCTCGCTTTCTCTCTCGCTCACTCACTCGCACTTTTTGTCTCGTTATCCCTACCCGTAAACATGTTTGTCTAGTTGAATGACCGATAGGTGTTGTACATGAAACAACCTGGAAATGCATTTTCAATGTGACATTTCACTCCCCCTTTCGAAAAATGCATTTCATAATTAAAAGAAATTACTTATAACACTATCTTTCTCCCTACAGCCGGCTTAGTAGGTCTGCGCCAACATTCTCGCTGCCGCGGATAGCTTCCACCCGGAATCTGTAGGGTTGCAAAGCCAGAATCCAACGCATTAGCCTCCCATTTGCAGGGCTAGCCTTGTTCATGTACACTAGTGGGTGGTGGTCGGTTTCTAGCACAAATTGTCTGCCGTACAAGTATGGTTCGAACTTCTTTACTGCCCAAACTACAGCTAAGCACTCACGTTCTATGGTTGAGTATGCTTGTTCTCGTCGAAGCAGTTTTCGGCTCGCGTAGGAGACTGGAAATCGTTCGTCTTGGTGTGTTTGGAGGAGGACTGCTCCTAGTCCAACGTTGGAGGCGTCTGTCCTGAGGATGAAGTCCTGTGACAAATCTGGCAAATGAAGGATAGGGGGGTTAGAAAGTTTTTCCTTCAGTGTTGTGAAGGCCTGCTCTTGGCTCGTTTCCCATTTTACCTTGTTTGGTTCAGCATTTCTGGTCCTGTCTGTGAGTGGTGCGGCGACGGCGGCGTAGTTCGGAATGAACTTCCGGTAGTAGTTCGCCATACCTAGAAAGGATCTGAGCTCTCGTTTGGTCTGAGGCTGACTTACCTCTTGGATGGCTTTGAGTTTTTCAGGGCGGGGTCTTACCTGTCCGTGTTCGATCACATGTCCTAGGAATTCGACGCTTGTCTGTCCGATGAAGCACTTACTTGGTCTAGCAGTGAGCTTTGCGGCTCGTAGTCGTCTGAAGAGTTCTGTGAGTGTACGTAGGTGTTCTTCCCACGTGGTCGAATAGATGAGGATGTCGTCGATGTAGTTCACCGTTCCTCCGAGTCGGTCTAGCAGTCTCCTCATCAGTCGACTGAAGGAGGCGGGAGCGTTCACTAAGCCGAAGGGCATCATTGTGAACTGAAAGAGACCATCGGGGGTAAGAAAAGCGGTTAGTGGTTTGGATTCGGCAGCCATGGGTACCTGCCAGTATCCTTTGCTGAGATCTATTTTGGTGAAGAACTTTGCATGGGCGACTTTTGTGAAGAGTTCATCTTGATCTGGTATGGGTTCAGCATCCAATACAGTCACTTTATTGAGTTTTCTGAAGTCTACACAAAACCGGTTGCTGCCATCGGGCTTTTTAACCAGTACTATGGGGGGGGGGGGGAATGGGGCTTTCTGATGGCTCAATTACTCCGAGCGATAGCATGGTTTTTACCTCTTCTCTGACTGTGTCTCTAAGAGAGTGGGGAATGGGATATGGTTTACTCTTCGGGTGTTCATTTCCTTTGAGTTTGATGTGGTGTTCGCCTAACGTGGTTCGACCGGGAAGATCAGACAGGACGTCTTTGTACTCGTTGAGGAGTTCGGTGACCTGTTCTTTCTGTGGGGAGGAAAGGGCTGAGTTAATTGAGACATCGTCGAGTGACTCTTTCGCCTGAAATGGGAAAGGCTGTAGGAGAGATGTGTTAGTTAGTGGTTGCTGCGTTTCTTCCTCGTCATCATTTTGCTCTTCGCATTCGATCACGGCGGTACAAGCAGCTTCGGCATCTGAAATAGAGGGAACATCATTTCTAGCGTGATACTTTTTCAGAAGATTGATGTGGAACACCTTTGGTTTCCCGTTGAGGTCGATCCTGTAGTCCATGGAGCTGATTTTGGAGATCACGTCAAAGGGGCCCTTCCATTGTAGAAGGAGCTTATTCCTGTCAGTTGGTAGGAGTAGGAGTACCTTGTCTCCGACTTGTAGCTCTCTGTGTTTTGCCTTCTGATTGTAGTATTTTGCATACCTGTTTGCTGATTTCTGAAGTTGAGTGTGGGCGTTGCGGCATGTCTCGTCGATCCTGTTTCGGAGATCAAGTACATAGTGGTAAGTAGACTTGGTCTCACCTGTTTCGGCTTCTCCTGTCCAGAGTTCTCTCAGGATGTCGAGGGGTCCGCGTACCTTCCGGCCGTAAAGAAGCTCGAACGGGGAGAACCCCATGCTCTCTTGTGGTGCTTCCCTCACTGCAAATAGAAGGGGAGTAATGTACCTGTCCCAGTCTTTTGGGTTTTCAGCGCACATACGTTTCAACATTTGTTTTAGAGTGCCATTGAAGCGCTCAACTAGTCCATTCGCGGCAGGGTGATATGGGGATGTAGTGAAGTGTTTGATGGAGAGTAATTTGCTTACCTCTTTCATGAGATCAGATGTGAACTGAGTCCCTTGATCGGTCAGCATTTCCTTGGGGATTCCGACTCTGGTGAAGATGCTCACTAGGGCTTCTGCAACTCTTTCTGTCTCGATGCTTGGGAGTGGGATTGCCTCGGGGTACCTAGTAGCAACATCAATAACGGTAAGTATGTACCTATTTTTCTGGTCAGTCATTGGGTGTATTGGTCCAACTATGTCTACAGCAATGCGTTCGAAGGGGACTTCGATGAGCGGCATTTTTCCGAGTGGGACCTTGGTTACACGACCTTTTGATAGTGTACGTTGGCAGACGTCACACGATCTACAGTACCTGGTAATGTCAGAGTTCATACCGGGCCAAAAGAAATTGGTAAGTATCTTTTCTGTTGTCTTTTTGGTACCTTGATGCCCTCCGAGTATATTTTCATGGGCTGTTTGCATAACCTGTTTGCGGTATTGTTTTGGTACTACCACTTGTGTGATTGTTGTGTCGGGGTCCATTTGGGGAGAGTGGAATGAGCGATACAGCATTCCGTCTTTGTAAAAGAAGGAAGAGAGACCGTTATTGCGACTTACCTTCTCTGAACGAGTATCGGCGAGTTCTCGCAGGCGGTGTAATGTTTCATCCTTCTGTTGTGCCTCTTTGAGAGCTGTTGGAGTCACGATATCTTCCATTGGGTGTGGGGTTCTGAGAGGACGAAATGGCTTACCGTCTCGTTGAGCCTGGGCTCTCGTCTGTACTGCGCCGACAGGCATTGGTGTAGCCGTCCAGTCAGGATCTGGGTTGTCTGGTTCTCTTACTCCGGGTAGGTTACCTAAAATCAGGTCATAGAGTGGAGTTTTCATGCACAATGCGTTAACTTTTCCTACGTAGAAGGGAGTGTCTACATCTATTCTAGCGACGGGGAGAGTTTTCACTGTGCCGTCAATCAGCACGCAAGTACTTTCTTCACCTGTCATTTGGGTTGGCTGGACAAGATCTTGTTTAATGACAGCTCCGCTGCAGCCGCTGTCTCTGAGAACAGAAATTTGATTGTTATTGACTAGTCCGTTAGTAACTGGCATTTGTCTGACCACATGTTCTTTGGTGCATGCTGCACTCATCAACGGCAAGGAGTGTCCACATTTGAATTGGATATGGTCTGTGGTGGATTCTAGCTTGGGGGCATTGAGTGGCATCCGAACCATCATACAAGAAGCCTCAATTTTGACCTTTGTGTTAGTGCAAGCTGGACATTGACAGGGAGTATGTGGATTTGGTTCTACCTGATCGGGTTCCAATGAAGCCAGGTTGTGTTCCGAGATAGGGGGGTTTCCTTGCTCTGGATCCTGGGCGAGGACTAGACCTGCCGATTTCATGGGGGAGAAAGGACAATAGTTAGCAATGTGACCTGGTTTGTGGCATATGAAACACGTTCTGCCTCTGTTTCCCTGTTTTGTACAATCACGGGCAAGGTGACCGTGTTGGTGGCAGTTGTAACATTTGGGTTGAGATGGGGGCCTATTTCCTGAAATGTTATTTGGAGGGATTTTACCTTCAGGTCTGGTGTTGCTCCGTGGCATCTGTCCCACGTGTGTCTGGATGTTCCTTTGTGCCGGTGGGGGTGGTTTGAAGGTGCCTCCTCTGGCGTCTAAGTACTGCTCAGCTAGTTTCACCACGTCCTTCGAAGTCTCGGGCTGCCGTTCCTTCAGGAAGATGGCCAGCTCTCGATGACACCCACTGATGAGCTGCTCCCGGAGGAGTAGATCTGCCAGCTCCTCGAAGGTGTGCTCTATACCAGAGAGGCTTACCCACCTGTTCAAGTAGTTCTCTAGTCGGTTTGCATACTGGGATGCCGTTTCTCCTGTTGTCGGTTTGCCTGAAAAAAAACTTGGAGCGAAATCCTTCTGCAGTGAGCTGAAAGGATTTCAAGAGTGCATGTTTCAAAGTGTCATAATCATTGGATTCCGCACTTGACAATCTAGAGTGGACATCAAGAGCCTTACCTGTAAGTAGTGTGCTTAAGTTGAGTGCCCAGTCTGTAGTTGGCCAGTTTTGATTTTTGGCATATCGTTCGAACCGCTGTAGATAGGCATCTATGTTATCTTTGTCTTCCTGAAATAGAGGCAATTTTGGAGATCGAGCTTTGCACCCATTAGAACTTGATTCGCTTTTGGTTTGCTTTTCACGCGCTATCGCCAATTGTAGCTCGGCTGTTTCTCTTTCCTGTCGCCTTAACTCTAACATGTCCGCTCTTTCCTCTCTGAGTCTCTTTTGCTCGTCTGTAACAAACTGCCTAAGCTCCTCTCCACTGAATCCGAACTTTTCTCCAATTTCAGTTAACTTAGCTAGCTCCATTCTGAATTACCTGAGCACTTATAATACAAAAATGTATTCAGATCAGTTCAGATCATGTACACAATGAATATACAACGGTGCACCTATAGATAGTACATACATAGATACATACATAGATAGTACATACATACAAATGTAGAGGAAACAAAAAAATCACAAGTTTTCCTCAACCTTTTTCTTTACACTGTTTTCTCCGTTTATATACCCATGTGACTTCGAATGGCACGAGTTATACTCCCGGACAAGCCCCCAGAAAATGTCACATGGGCGGACTTAAATAATACTCAATCACACTCGTGCCATTCACTTCAATGTACAATTTAATAAACCATTTGTAGAATATTTACAAGACTGAAATCAAGGAGTTGTGACCAACATAAAATGCAAAATCAAAATTCTGAGTGAGATAAATTAAATTACAATACTCTTATGTTCGACAACCATGTAAACGGGACCCTGCCTTGGTCCGGTTCCACTTGTAATTTTCGGCTTGACACTTGTTCAGAATAATTATAACAGCTACACTATCAATTCGTTGTCCCTGACAATACCACTATCTGCTATCAAGCGCAACACTATTTGGTTCGCACCACCGTAGTGCTGATCCTGAGATGACCAGCCTGCACGCACGACGGTTTACCGCGGTTATAACACTTGTCTTCAATTACACTGCTTCCGTTTACCTCCGGGTTCTGTGCTAACCCGCAACTATCATGGAGTGTATAAATACCAACATTCGAATTATGTGCACATCATATTCATCCTTTTACCAATTTAACATGACCTTCACCTCTCTACTTCGGCGACACTTCCTCGTCATAACCAATCATATCAACAGGGTGTCATGCACCCGCCAGGTTCATCGCTCACCTGCGTTGTCCACAGAGTCACATTACTTGTCAAACTGTTCGCTTCCAGAACATGAACTGATTCGTGGGTGGAGCGTCCTTATATGCGAGGTTGCTGTTCCAGCTCCAAAGTGTCGCGAGGGACCCGCGTTCCGTATTCGCTGGCGTCCAAAGTTCTCCCTAGCGAGGGGCGGGCACAGTCGCTCTGCTGCGAATGCGTCGGCCTGGGAGTAGATTCGACCTCGGCCTCGGCGCCATCTACAAAATTATTTAAATGCAACACATACCAATGGGGTGTGTTCTAACCACACACACAAAAAGATTATCAGCTTAAAATCCTGACATCACAGTAAAAATTTGAGAACTGCATTATTATCCAATTAACATACAAAATTCACATAATGAAATGTTTCAAACATTGGAAATATAACAGTGCATAGCTTATCAAACATCACCGCATCGTTTTCAAAACCTGTACACCATTATAATATACTTTATCACTTATTCACGGGGTTCTCCGGGGCTATATGTGGTGCCCTGAAACACATTCACATCCTTTTACACGACAAAGCAGAAATCAAATCGCAATTTAACTTACCAATGACCGGTGTAATATAACCAAAATGCCTCTTCTTCTTGACTACTGGAAGGCTGCAAAGGCTGTTGGAATACGCCTTCTGGCAGCAAACAAAATCTGAACTCAAATCAGCCAGTATACAGGCTGACGGTAAGGTGGACGGACGGCTCCTGGCCGCAAACGAAATTGGGCTTAGACACAAAATTATCTTGCAAACTGGCGCCTGGGTGTGGCAGGTTGGTTTCCTGCCATCACGGAGCTAACTCAATGTTCTCTCGGTGAAATCAAAATGGTGTCTGCCACGAAAAGATCCAACTCTACTGTTAAATTGCTACTCGACTACGACACTCCTTTTCGAGGCATTTGGAATATTTGATACAACTAAAAGGACTTGAACGAAAACACCTATACCGCACTCTCCCGGAACTGGAGCTATTTCCTGTCTTTTCTTTCTACATTAATTGACATGCAAAAATAAATGAACTCCTCTCGGTCATCGATGGCGCGACTTGTAAAACATTTACACCTGTCCTAGCACTTTCTCTCTCTCACTCTCGCTTTCTCTCTCGCTCACTCACTCGCACTTTTTGTCTCGTTATCCCTACCCGTAAACATGTTTGTCTAGTTGAATGACCGATAGGTGTTGTACATGAAACAACCTGGAAATGCATTTTCAATGTGACAGCGTGTGTTTCATGTTTGTTTTATCTCTTGATGTATATTATAAGACAATTGTTTTTATACCGTTTCCTAATAAGTACCTCTAGCGAAAACCCGACTTTTTTTTCTTTTTCTCAAGGAGGGAAGTTAACGTAAAGATAGCTTACAGCTACATGCAAATGGGGCAATCATACATTCGCATTGTAAACTGCAAATTCGTCGGATGACGCTTATAAACGTTTGATGATTTTCGTCTCCCCCTTCCCCTCCCCCCCCCCCCGCCCCCCCCCCCCCCCCCCCAAAAAGGCATTTTGGTTATGATTACAGACGTATCTACTTACAAGACATAAGCGATGGTTTAAAGAAGTGATCTTCAATTTAGCAAGGATTAGTCTTATAAAGTCATGAATTCCCTTTACCCATCATGGTTAATGGAACTGCGACATCGTTGAGGCAACCACACCTTTCAATTTTCATAGTTCAAGCCTATTAAATGCTATCACCCAACGCATCCAAATGTTTTTGAAATACATTTCATTGTTTTACTATACTGTTTGAAACGTCGAATTTGCGAGTCCTTTAAAGGGTTACTACTCATATTATCAGGCAAAAATAAAAGTATTAGGATTTCGATTTGCTCGCAAGACTAACGATGCTATGGCGATCGTTCGCAGCAGTGACAATCCGCTTCAATAGATCTATTCAATTATTCTGTTTTCATTTAAAGAGGAAGGAGAAGTCAACTTTAAACTTCATTAGTTTTCTCGCCTTTTAATAATGTTTTCATGTATCATGCGTGGTATCGCTATTCCTTCTCATGGTAGTGCGTGAGATGGAGCGTGAACGCCGTCGCTAAGCAGGACTGCTACAGCGTTTCGTCCGAGAAAAGAAACAGGTTGTAAGCTTCTCGGATATACAATTCAATGGTACGCGGCAGTTTCTTTTTGAATGAACTCCTATATTATACTAGCTACTTTCAGGAGATTAAGATGGCCACGCGCTTAACGTTTCACATAATAAAAGAACCTTCTTCATCCCCATCCCGACAATAGAAAGCGTCGCCTAAGCAACCACATCCTGTGTACCACCGATGCTTTTCGTCTCGTCTCTTTGTACTACTGGGAATGTCTAGACCATAAAGTCTTTATAGATCCGAGCATGAATCATAAGAGGGCTTGCTCCAGTCGATTTGAGCGACATCATTAGTCGTCTTTAAGATGACAATAGCCTTTCAAGAACAAAGTTCAAAATTGATGCGCCCCTCTAGCCTGAAATAACTATCATTCTCATATTCTATATAGACACTGAGGTGTCCACCGCGTACAAAAAAGAGGGAAATTTGGCTCTTGCATAAAAATGGGTAAATGGTGCAATTCTAAGCATATTAATTCTTAGTTGTAAACTTACTAGACATTTGATAGAATGCATGGTGCTGAAAAAAAAGCACTTTGAATATGTTTAATGTAACAAACCCTTGTCAAGAATAACTCTAATTAATATCTAAAGTCAAGATTAACTCTATTTAATATCTAAAATGGCGCATGTCCATTTTGATACAAATATACTGAAAGTTAACGTAAAAGACGAAAATCGCAAAATTATGATTAAAGATTACAGGTACTGTAACAGTATATCGTATAAGACTCGATAACTTATTATGATAACATCCATAAGTCGGCTTTCATTGCACACTATTCCGCTGCTATCAAAAAGAAACTAATCTAAACATGTAAAAAAGTACAGCCTCAGTATTGCAGTTTCATCAAATCAATGTGCTACATGCTGATAAACTGTCCGCATTTTTTTTTCGAGGGGCAGAGAAGCATATTCAAGGTGCTAAGCATGAAATAGTATTGGTTGAGAGGAGGATTCAGCTATTAGCCTTTTTACAGATACAATGTACTTTGAAAAGAAAGAAATATTAAAGAGCATACAATTCTGACAGGAAATCAAATTTCATTTGGTGAAGATCGGTTCTGAAATGGTAGAGATATCCAGAAACAAAGTGAAACATAGCGATCCTTGTAAAAGGCGGGCACCTATATCTCAGCCATTTCAAATCGCACTTCTCTTTGGGTTTTGGATTCACGATGAGCCCTTCCTGTCATACTAAAAAAAAAATAATCATTGTCTGATTATGTCAATTACTATCGCAGTATTTCAAAGTGAAATGAATATCCCTACTTACTAGTTACATGACACAAACATAATGATGTCTTGAAATTTGTTGTGAAGATGATAGATGAATGTTACAAAGAGATAGGAGGTGAGAACATATCCTAACCGCATTCATGCAAGACTAATGATATTGTGGCAATAGTACCCCCCCCCCCAAAAAAAAAAAACCCGCAATAATCATAATAATAACAATAACGATAATAATGATGATAATTGCAAAAAAGTCTTCTCTATTTAGAGTAGCCTCTTCAATGCTATCAGTGCTCTAGCTATCAGAGGGCCCGCCTGACATTATTGCCCTATATAGAGTTGCTATAGGACGGAATAGGACGTAATCGCTGCGGGGAGGGAATTGAACTCGGGTCCTTTAACTGGGAGTCGTGAAGCTTAAATATCCACCGTGCCACGGCGCCCTCGCCCCCCCCCCCCCCAAAAAAAAAGGGAAAACCAAAAAACACCCAAAAAAAAAAAAGAAAACAATGTTATTTGGCATAAAACAGTCATGATTATGCTTGATTTTTATGGTTCATCCCTGCAATACTGAAGATTTGCGATTCTTAATATCATTAAAGTATCCGTGGCATGAATAATTATGCTTATTGTCGCTGGCATTCAATGCATATAGTGTAGGCAAGAACTTCCACTTGCATGCTAATCTCTTGGTTCTCGGGAAATTTGCAAAATTATCATGCACGCAATTATTCCTCGTTTTACAGTAAAACCTTGTGTTCGCATGTTGCAACTTAAGCGGTAAAACAATACAAAACCAAAGGCAAGGTTAAACTTCGTCTTCTTTACACATCATTCTTAGGATGATCACTGACATGACAATTTTGTGTGTCCACCGCTTCAGAAAGATTAACTGTCTTATAATTTGATCGACATTGTGGAATTAACATCTGCAGGAAGAAAACCTGAAGCATATTCCAAAATTCGGTTCAAATATATTAGGCGCCAAATCTTCAAATTTCATTCTATGTTGACGAATTCATATACACGGACGAAAGGAGAATGGTTAGCAATGTATACAAATTTCCGTCAAACTTCCAATGGCCCATTTAAAATATTATGCAACATGTAGGTTAATTGTCAGATCATCAAGTGATCAGTAACAGTGTGAATACCGCTGTGCCAGCGTGTAGTCATCACAACAAGCAAGAATAGCTTTTTCGTATAATGTACAAGCACGTCAACAGTACGCGGCAGTTTCTTTTTGAATGGACTCCCGCTATCTACTTTCAGGAGATTAAGTTTGCCACGCTGAACATTTCACGTTATAAAAGAACCTTCTTCATCCCCATCCGGACAATAGAAAGCGTCGCCTACATCATCATCCCCATCCCGACAATAGAAAGCGTCGCCTAAGCAACCACATCCTGTGTACCACCGATGTTGTTGTTGTTCTTTTAGTTTTGTGGAGCTCTCTGCCGGGTGTGCCGGGTGGGCAATTTACTCCAAAAATATATATTCAATTTAAATATACACTTAAATTAAATTATAAAAACCTACACTACTTCTAATATTTACAAAATCTAATAATGATAATAATAATAATACCTTGATACCTTGATGTAGTAATCCCTTGAAGCAGCTTGTACATGAAGCTATACTGGGATGAACTCGAACTGTGTGTCATGAGGGGGTGTCATTCAGTGTATGTACAGATGTCTCACTATCATACAATAAAATGTGAGTATAGGTGCTCAGTGCGAGTAAAAACAGCGTCGATCCTCTTACACAGTGGCTGATCCAGCAGGAGGCTGCATTGCCCTGAGGATGGGCAAAGCAGCTCCTTGGAATAATGTTGGGTTGGCGGTGCTTACTATGGGTCCCGGCAGGCGATTCCATAGTCTTATGGCTCTTGGGTAGAATGAGTACTTGTGGGAGTCAATGGTGGATCTAGGGATTGTGTATTTGAGTTGGTGATCTTGTCTTCCAATGTAGTTAGCTGGGGTGATATCGGGTGGGAGGGGCATGGCAACCAGGTGATGTTGGATTTTGTGAAAAAGTGTGCATTGTGCAAGAAGGCGGCGAGAGTGAAGGCTATCCCATCCGAGTGCTGTTACTAGGGCTGTGGAAGATGATGTTGGGCTGTAATCACATAGGACAAAACGGGCTGCAGACTTTTGTACTTGCTCGAGTGAGTTGATATTAATAAAAGTGAAAGGATTCCACACTGCAGAGGCGTATTCTAGTTGTGGACGGACCAGTGCAGTGTAGGCTCTGGCCTTTACTTCTTTAGTACATGGAGACAGGGTTCTGCGGATGAGTCCCAGGGTTTGGCTTGCCTTGTGCCTGATGGTCTGGCAGTGCTTGTTCCACCGAAGGTCAGCCGTAACCGTCACACCTAGGTACTTGTACTCGTTGACTCTGGGAATTACTTGATTGGAAAGGAGGTACTGATAAATACTGGGAGTGCGTTTGCGGGTTATTGAGAGGATGCCGCATTTCTTCACGTTGAAGTTCATGAGCCAGTTTTGGGACCAGGCCGATAGTAGTTGAAGGTCTTGCTGTAGTAAGTGAAAGTCATCGTCAGTCACAATCTCACGGTAGACAACACAGTCGTCCGCAAACAACCGGATGGAGGATTGGATATCATCTTGTATGTCATTTATGTACAAAAGGAAGAGAGTCGGGCCAATCACAGATCCCTGGGGGACTCCTGATGGTACAGCTCTCCATGAGGATTGTGTACCATCGATTACCACGGCTTGCTTCCTTTCACTGAGAAAGGACATGACCCAGTTGAGAGAGTCTCCTGAGATTCCATAGTACTGGAGTTTCGTACGCAGGCGTTGGTGTGGCACACGATCGAATGCCTTCTGGAAGTCCAAGAAGACTACATCAATCTGGCTGCGTTTTTGTAAGGTAGAGGACCAATCATGTACTGCTGACGAGAGTTGGGTGGTTGTAGAAAGCCCTTGGCGAAAGCCATGTTGAGCATCAGTGAGGATGTCATTTCTTGCTAGATGCTTCGATACATGACTGAGTACAATGTGCTCCATGACTTTACAGCATATACAGGTGAGTGAAATGGGGCGGTAGTTGGAAGGATCGCTCCGGTCACCTGATTTGTAGACTGGGGTAACTAATGCCTCTTTCCACTGGGGTGGGACTAAGCCACAGTTGTAGCTCTGCTGGAAGACAAAGGAGAGAGCAGGGGCAATCTCATGGGCAATGATCTTTAGGAGCTGGGGAGGAATCTGGTCTGGACCACTTGCCTTGGAAGGGTCAAGTTGGAGTAGTTGCTTTGCTACTCCTGTCCTGTGGACGACTGTATATATATATATATATATTCACAAATGAGATATTTGCAGAGAAAGAAAGGGGACACGTTTTTTAAGAAAAGATATCGCCTGCCTATACTCCCGGGGGCAGGCGCCTCTAGTGTTAGCCTATATGATAGGCGGGGACATCATGGAAGAGGAGGGATGATATAATGATAATAATAATAATAATAATAATAATAATAATAATAATAATAATATATATATATATATATATATATATATATGTATTCACAAATGAGATATTTGCAGAGAAAGAAAGGGGACACGTTTTTTAAGAAAGGATATCGCCTGCCTATACTCCTGCACCGACATGCAGGGTTACGCCGTTCCCGTCGGCAAGCAGGTAGAGGACCCGCCCGCCGACGCCGGTGAAGTCTCGGCCTTTCCCGGGGGCAGGCGCCTCTAGTGTTAGCCTATATGATAGGCGGGGACATCATGGAAGAGGAGGGATGATAGAAGAATAGAGGAAAGGGTGAGGACAGAACAGAGAAAACAGACACCGATGCTTTTCGTCCCGTCTCTTTGTTGGGTATGTCGGAGCACTAGACCATAAAGTCTTTGTATATAGATCCGAGCATGCATCGTAAGAGCGCTTGCTCCAGTCGATTTGAGCGACATTGTAAGTCGTCTTTAAGATGACAAAAGCCTTTCAAACACAAAGTTCAAAATTGATGCGCCTCTCTAGCCTGAAATAACTATTCTATATAGACACTGAGGTGTCCAACAAGTTCAAGAAAAGGAAAATTTGGCTCTTGCATAGAAATGGGCACATGGTGCAATTCAAAGCATAAGATACTCATTCATAATTTGTAAACTTACCCCAACGTTTGAAAGAATGCATGTAACTGAAAGAAAATATCTTTAATATGTTAAATGAAACAAACCATTGGAAATCGGAGAAATCTCTCCACCTGAAGCTTAACAATATATTGTTACATCAATAACAGTCAAGTTTCTTTACAACTCGTCGTAGCTACCATCAACCTTCTTGGCGACCATTTCTTCGCACTCAGCCGGAAAAGGACAGCTGAAACCAGTTCTGCAGTCGAATTCCCGTTTGAAAGCTGGACAGAATCTCTCCTCCAGCTCTAAAGTATTGCAGGACGACATAGATTTTAGCAATTATATTACAACCATCACGAAGGCCGACGACCAGTTGAAGTAAATGCCGCAACAGAATAAAAAGGTAAACCCGGTGTTAAAATACAAAGATTTGATTCAATGGTGTGTCAAAGAACACAAATATCAATGTATTCTACAGCAACAAAAATGACAGAAGTTAACGGAGTTTGACAAAGAACGACGACCAGCTGAAATAAGTATTAGAATGTTAGTCTAGTTCCCGTTTGGAAGTCGGACAAAATCTCACCACCTGATGCCAAACAATATTATATCAATAACAGTTAAGTTTCCTTACAACTCGTCGTAGCTACCATCTTTTAATATCATCACAAGCCCCTTTTTACACTTTCACGGATTGCTTCACGGATGACCACGGATCGTCATCCGTGGTGTTCCGGCATGCAAAATATCGATTTTCCTTTCAATGCCGGTGTGAATACGGTCCCAACTGGTTGTCTACACGGACAAGTACGGAAGCTACAAGGACAAGTACGGTGCCTACACGGACAGACAAGGAATGAACGCGGACCACAGCGGAAACGATACGGAGCTAACACAGATATCAAGGAAGAGCACGGATGCAACTGGGTCCCTTCGCGGTGTTTACGCGGATATCCCCAAAAAGTTGACACATTGCATTCGCTTTTTCTTTTGATACTTTATCATTTTTGGACGACATGCTTCCAGAGCTGGTAACAAGCACACCAGAAAATCTACAGCAGATTACATACGCATCTGCTTGTCGACATCATAAAGGCATATCTCTTTGTTGCAAAATCTCATTTTGCGGGAACATAACAACATAAACAAAGCAAAACAAACTAAGACAAATCAAAAGACCCCCCCCCAAAAAAAAAAAAACAAAACAAAACAAAACAAAACAAAACAAAAAAACAAAAAACAAAAGAAAAAAAAACAGCAAGAAGATGTGTGTGGGTCACTGAAGATTCTCATGCGATATAAACCTACTAGAGGAGTCGATTGGCTGTACTGATGGGTGAAGATGTGAGCAAATTTCATTGACTTCTGAGCTTGTATTGGCAAAATATACACGAATTTCTCATCCCGGATGGAGCCGATGCTAATACGGACGTTCCGATGTCTTCACGGAGGCAACACGGAGTAGCCGGTGCCTACAAGGAAGGAATACGGATGCAACACGGAGTAGACGGTGCCGACAAGGAAGAGTTTGTAATGATTTCCATCCGTGATGTCCGGGATGAAAAATTAAGCAAGCTCATTTTTTTTTTTTTCCGGCGGACATGCCGGATGATCAAGGATAATGTCGGATGACTTCACGAAGTCAACATGGTCATGCCGGAAATAAGACGGATGATCCCGGACCGACGATCCGTGGTCATCCGTGATGCAATCCGTGAAAGTGTAAAAGGGGCTATTAGCGACCAATTCTTCGCACTCGGCCGTGAAAAAAAAAGAGTTCCGTGTGTGTGCACTCTAAAAATTGCGGGGTTGGATTTTGCGGGGTCAAAGTAATTTGACCCCTTTCGGGGTTGTTTCGTCTGATAAATTTTCGATCGATTCACTGGTGACCAGAAAAGACGGGGTTATTGCGACCCCGCAAATTCTCTGGTCGAATATTCGGATATTAATAAACAGGGTCACAATGCTTGCGAATCTAATTGCAATTAGAAAGTAACAAGATAATAAAAAGTACAAAATAAAGCGATTGTTTCATTCAGTAATTCAGAGAAGCAATATGTCAAAATTATGATTTTTCTTGGGACTATTTAATTTCGCGTTAGTCATGGAATTCTATATGCAGCGCGCGGTGATACAGTAAAATGTATGTGTGCTGCACGCACAGCCGGCCTACAGTACATCAACTGCGCGATGCGCGTCGAGGCCCCTCATGTATTTGGCCGGCCGGGTAGCGTTTTTAGATGGGGCGCCGGGCACGGACAGCTTTGGTCGGGCCATGGGGATGAGGCCTCGAGGATGTGTGATAAGAAGTGCAAAGCGAAAGGTAAGCCTGGAGCGAATCTTTCGGTTTTTTAATGACTACTATGTGTTCAGAAAAGCAATTATCGGTACTATTTTCCTCTTATATCTCTTTCTATGTCGTTCATTCACATTAACTGGCGTATAATGCATAGACCCCCTGTCTACATTATCATTTTTGCAACGTTGGTAATTCCAGGCTATTAAGACTCTATAAGAGTATGAAACCGTAATATCATTAATACAATGGTAGGGCCTAATGTTAGACCCTACTCAAGCATATCTCGTGACCGAATTCTGATCGCGGTGACCGTATTCTGGGGGATTTTCAAAATGATATCTTTTGGGATTGAGATATTAACAATATGAAAATTGAGATTAAAGAAATTTGATATATTTCACATACGTTGCTGTAGATATGATGTATGTATGTATTATTTTAGTTCATAAAATATTGCAGAAAAGCTGAAGGACTGTAGGACCTTGTTGTTGCCAATACAGTGGCCCTATGGCTATGTTACTGGTCGAGGTGGGGATTCACGTTTATAAGATTCATATTCATAAAGTGAGATAATGAGAAACCGCTTATGAAATATGAAACAGCACGTAATTTTAAGAAGGATTCAACGTTTATTTGATGAAAATTGGTTTTCAAACGGCTGAGATATCCAAAAAAGTGATGACAAGAAAAACGAAGGCCACGCCTTTTTTTAATCTCTTTGTTTCTCCTTGTTTTTGGAAATCTCGGCCATTTCAAAACCGATTATCTTCAAATAAACTTTTGATAGGGGCCTACTCCTTACAATTGCATGCTCTTTGACATCTCACAGAAGCGCTAGTCATACATAGAGTGGTCTCTGTAAATATCTCGCAAAACGTTAAAAGCTAAATCCTCGCCTCAATCTAGCCCGACCAGACGCTGTAAGTACTGTACGCTGTGCAGTCGCTACCTACAGCGACTGGGCTTTAGTATAGTTAACCTCAATCAGAACTGTTAAGACACACCCTTTAATAAATGACCGAATACTGGGGGTATTACCCCCCTAATGTGACTGACTCTAACATGTTATTGTTAGAGAACCCTGAATTTGAGATAGAACAATGACCTTTGTTATTTGTTCAATGTAGCCTACATAAATGACTTGTAATATGCAAGTAGGTCCTAATGTAGTTAGGCCTATACTACGTAGGATCAAGCTGTCTAACGTTAGGCCGAACATGTTAAAGTTAGATAAACAGTTTCGTGATCTAGCCCACTAGAAAAAACGGAATGCAGATCTCAAATTTTAGTCTTAATAAATAATAACTCATGTGAAAGTTCGGATGTTTATTGTTACAAATGTATTTTGTCTCCTAAGATTTTATTTCATTGTTTCACTACGGACGATACGGTACCTTAACAATAACAAATTACCGGTAGGCCTATGCCCCGGCAAATAAGCAGACAGTGGTGCTTTCTATATTTTGTTTGTATTCATTTTTGGTCCCAGCCAGTCAGACCAACACTGCAAAAGTTCAGATGTAGAATAAATCTAACATGTTAGGCCTACGAAAAGAAATAAAAATTAGAAACTCTCTAACTAGGTGGGCCTAGAAACTATCCATACACAACGTAGCAAAAATTCCCTCCGTTTTATAGCCAGGCAGGGCCTAGGGGCCTACATTCGCATTGCGCTGTGGAATGCGCATTTCTAATTCTATTAGTGCCTAGGCCTACTAGTAGTTCCAGTGCTGGAATCCGTGAATGAGAATGGGTGCTTAAAAAAAGAATGAGAGTTCTAACATTAACGTTACATCTTTCTAGATACTAGAAAATCATGACACAGATCTATTTACAATAGTAGAACAGATAAGCCGAAAAATTGTGCAAAATTTGACTAAAGCATGAAACTTTCACCAGTGTTAGTACATGTTATAAGATTCATTTTAAGATCGGGTGCTAAGTCTGAATTGACCTCTGATGACCTCCAAAGGTCAATGACCTCAAAATTTGATAAAAATTGATATTTTGCGTCATTGATTAATGTTAAATATGGTAATGATGTACTAAAAACTCATTTTTGTTACAGTGGAATTGTATTCATGTTCCATAGAACCCTGACAGGTTTCTACCTTTGACCTCTGATGACCTCCAGAGGTCAATGACCTCAAAATTTGATAAAAATTGATATTTTGCATCATTGATTAATGTTAAATATGGTAATGATGTACTAAAAACTCATTTTTGTTACAGTGGAATTGTCTTCATGTTCCATAGATCCTTGACAGGTTTCTACCTTTGACCTCTAATGATCTCCAGAGGTCAATGACCTCAAATTATCAGAATTTTGATATTTGGTGCAATTTGTTGATGATAAACATAACGATGTCCTAAAAATTCATTTGTGTTACAACTGAATCGTTTTCCTATTCCTCAGATCAAGGGAAATTATTTACACGTCTCTGCCTTTGACCTCTGAGGACTGTGACAGGTCAATGACCTCAAAATATCAAAATATTGATATTTGATGTATATTCAGTGGTTAACTGTATACCTGGTGTGCAATCATGCATTATGCTATTAGCATTTATACTACAAGAAGTGTCTTCTCATTCCACAGAACATTGGTCATTACCCTGTGTATATCCAACTTTGACCTCTAAGGACAATGTGAGGTCAGACTTTTAGAATATCACTAAAATTTGTGTAGGATTGCAAATATTGATGTTTGGCTTCAATGGTTTAATCCTAAATGTTTAATCATGTACAAATCACGCCTTGACGTTATAATCAAAGTATGTATCCACATTCCACAAAGCATTGGTTCATAGTAACAAGTCTCAGGAATGTGAGCGGTCAATTACTTCAGAAATGAAGCTTACGTGTCTTCAGTGATGGCAGTGACCTCAGATATAATATTTATGTTTGGGTTAGTTATGCAGACTAGCTTGCATGAAATTATGTGCAACATTATCCAATTTGCACTGGACAAAATTTGTACGCTTAAACATGGAAGGTGGGGAGGGGAGTACCATATTTTGGGTTGATGCTTAATAGTTTGTGAACAGGCATATGGCAAAGTCCCTTGAACTGGATGAAAGGGTGACAGATGCTAACCAGAAAACAACAGGCCCACCTCATCAGATCAGATGTACGTCACGAGTCAAACAACCCAAGTCGTACAGCCCATGAGTTACGCAGCCCACGAGTCATACATCCCGTGACCTAAACACTAGATGAACAAGGTCAATGATCTCGACATCAAATATAATAGGCCCACAAGCTGTGCGGTCCGCGAGCTCGACACTCGAGGAAAACAAGGCCCACGAGATTAATATATGTATTACATCAGAAAGCTTAATCCATTCAGTTGAGGTCTTTGTGGACCTCCCCCTCCCCCCATGTGTCGGACTCTTATGGGCCTGGTTTGCCTAAGTGTCAAGCTCATGGGCAATGCTACCTAGTTTCGAGCTGGCGGGCCTGTGTTGGTCATTGTCAAGCTCGTTGGCTGTATGGTTCCGGTGAATGACTCATGGTCCTGAAGCATACAGTGACGTCATGGACCATCTGGAAAGCGACATACTGTGAGGCATAACATGCATTCCACATGAAGCAACCCTGTGTCTTGCAACTTGTTATTGTCATCCAATTAAGTTTGGGTCATTACGTCAGGCAATTTTTGGCATTTTTTCAATGACCTGTTTAGGAACCTCAATTCCAAATAGGAGTGGAACTACTATTTACTCTAATTGTCTTCTTTATGCTCGATACTCCTTAACACTTGGGCCTGGCCAAGAGTTGTGCCCCCATGCCCAAATATTGGTTGTTTCCACTAATGGCCGCCATCCGGTTTGCATCCAATGTGTGAATCAGGGTACGCTGGCAGCGGGTAATATCACCTGCATGATCCGGTTAAGACTCTCTGCCAGCAAGTGATGATTTAGTGTAACCTGCTGAAATTGGTCTCTAGATCTACACCCTCGATCTCTTTCAAGACAGGGCAGCATCTGCGTCTTCAGTGAAGCACGCGATTGAGCCTACGTACATTGCACAGATCGGCACACAAATCTCCTCCACGACTAAACTGGATAGACATCCTGAGGTCAGACCAGCGTTCTTATAGGTGCACAGCCACTGTGTGCGATCATCAGAATCTTCCAATGACAATATCTAAACAGTTTGGGTGAAGGCAAGCTTGTCTCTATGATGAGTGCATCGCACATAGAGTACAGGGTGCACGAGATGATAAGAAAGCTTCTTTTTGACTCGCGGGATAGGCTACAATCCTTTCTCAGGCAGAGGTTCTGAATTATCGGGTCGTGCTCAGTCTGCACACAGTGAGCTGAACACCATATCAAGTATACGTGTGTAATGATTGTGTGTAATGATATGGGAAAAATGCATGGAAAAAAATCAAAATACATGTTTATTATTTTACGTGGAATCAGTTCCTGTCTGTTGTCTTGGAAGAAATGCATTAATCTTGCAATGTTGTTGTTTATTATTTTCCCTCTCCATCACGAGTATATATGGAACGTGTTGATCAAAGTTTTTGTGATGTCGGAAAATGCGAGGCTGTATTGCAGGTGGCCTATTGCAGGTGGCCTTCAATTTGTTTTTCACAGTATATTGGCATGCTTAACAGACTGTAACTCACCAAGATGCCTCTTGAAATGTTTTGAAAAACTTCTGCTTGATTTTACATGAGCGGATGATTATCAGTTGTTTTTCTGCTTTTTCATCTTGTGTGAAACAAAGTATTGTTTCTCTTCAAAAGATAGCGTGCCAATTAATCTGCACTTACTGTTGGTGCTCTATCGGCCCTATAAGACATTCAAACCCACCTTCAGCCTAGACATCCGTAGGCGTTGTGGTGTCTAGCGGGATCTGAACATCTCTCATGAAGCTTGACTTCTTTTTTCTTTTCTTTTCCCCACAAACAATGTGAAACAAGGATATCCGTAGGCGTTGTGGTTTGTAGACGTGGTAGAGCGAGACTTCTCTTCTCTTTTCTTTTCTTTTCCCCACTAACAAACAAGTTTAGCAGGAAACACAGAAGCATTCGCACATACTGTTTACATTTCCCATCACATGCTTTTAACATCGGAATTTTCATGTACACATTTTGCCTGGAAAAGAATTACCATGAACTTTTCAACACAATACATGTTCAATAGAAGCCATTTGGTTCATATATAATTTACTCGACAGAGTGATTTATAGGGGCCTGCAAACAGTAGAATGATTTGCCCCTTAACATATCAGACTATTACATCTCTTGAAATGTCTTCAAACGTAAATTAAAGTCATTCCTCTTAAATGATTACTCTCGGTCGACGAATGAGGTCCTCGTCTGCATGTCATTGTCGATCTCTTCAGTGTGACTGGGCCGTCCGTTGAGCGGTCTGCCGTCACGCTTCGTCACCATCACTCTCCACTTTGTATCAGTCTGACAGGGCGCTTCAACATCTCCGATGACACCAGTTGACTGTTTGGAGTTTGTAATTGCACTCCAAATTGGCGTAAACCAAAGTTTTGTCTTATCGTGACTCATAGTTTTTCCTAATGTCCTGCTGCTCGCCGGTTCAGTCATGACAGTCAGATCCTCATCACATTCACAGCGTAGGTCTATGGTGCATTCAGCGTCGTTAAAGATTAGTTGGTTGACTTGGAGGGGGGGGGGGGGGCATGATGTACCGAGAAAGGGGAACTCCTGACTTTATCTCTATAGTCTCCAACTATTCTCAAAGTTCCTCAAAATTCCAAAATACTCTGCTGCCTTTGCTTCACTACATAGACTTAGTGTGAAGCCGCTCCCACTGTGCTTGCCACTCTAACTTATTTCTCGGCTGAGACATGTTTTTTTATAACTAATTCACTAACAAACTTCCTTTCCTTAAAGCATTTCATTGGCTCAATCTTATAATGGGGTGTGGCGTTCACTAGAAATTAATTCCTAACTGGTCAAATGCTCAATTTGCTCCTCCTATTCGTTTCTGTGAAAACTCAATTTTCTATGATTCATCTCTAATTCTGATTAACTCGCCCACTCTCTTTTAGTTTCTTCATTCACCTGTTCTCTGTAACCACTGGTAAAGACTTTATTGTTTCTTGGATATCAAAATGATAAACCAAATGAATATTAGTGTCCTTAGGCTATGGCAACCAACGTCATCGTTGTTCTGGGTCATTACCCCTGAATTTGTCTATGGAGTTCCTGTTTGACCCACTCCACTAAACAATAAATGCTAAAATAGAGGGATAAATTCTGGCAGGAGGGCCACCTTCCAGCTCAGAGGGTCATTTATGTTTGGGGATCAGAGGGCAAAAACATGTCATCACGTCATTCCCCGTAATTTGGCGCGGGGCTTTGGGATGGAGAGTGCTGACCACTAGCGCGGAAAGTAGCCAACATCAAACTCATAAATTCCTATGACCATAGAATTTTCTTGGAAGAGGTGGTTTTGACCAAAAAAAAAAGAAAAGAAAAAAAAGAAAGGAAATAGCTGGAAGGAAGATAAACGGTTTCGTAAACTCCAAGAAGGAGAAAAGACTGAGCATATATTGACCTCACAGGGTGTCTAGGAAAACGACCGCAGTGTTCTGTTTTCTTTTACTCTCTATCCTATTCTATTCTATTCTATTTTATTCTTTATTATAAACATGTGCTAGTAGCCATCTGGGCTACAATTGTGTTTGTTTTGTACATCCTCTAAAGATCACCAGAGGTCAAAGGTAGAGCCCTATCTGTGCTCTTTGGAATGTAAAGACAATTTCTTGTTAAACAGGTATGCTTGTTTTGTACATCTTAACCATGTTTATCATTAACTAATGACACTACAGATCAATATTATGATATTTTGAGGTCATTGACCTCTAAAAGGTCACCAGAGGTCAGAGTTAGAAACCTGTCTTTGCTCTTTGGAATATGAAGACAGTTTCATTGCAAAACAGATATGCTTGTTTTGCACATCTTAACCATGTTTATCATTAACTAATAACATCACAGATCAATATTATGGTATTTTGAGGTCATTGACCTCTAAAGGTCATCAGAGGTCAAAGGTAGAAACCTGTCAATACCCTGTGGAATCAGAAGATTTGTAGTACAAATGCATATTTAGTGCAGCGTAACCAAGATCTAAGCCTATCATTCACAAATGCCTCCAAACATCAATATTCTGATATTTAAAGTTCATTGACCTCTGGAGGTCATCAGAGGTCAAATCAGACTTACCTCCTGATCTTAAAATGAATCTTATGGTATGTACTAACACTGGTGAACGTTTCATACTTTAGTCAAATTTTGCACAATTCTCATGATTTTGAGGGTTTAACCGCTCTACTACAACGTGCAGATAACTCAACTTTGTTTTTACGGAACTATTGGGCTCCTATTCTGATTTTGAATCCTACACCTACGTAAACCATACACTGTTCTCATTTCAGACGAAAGTGTACAGAAACGGAAGCTACTGTATAGTTGGAGCCGCCGCCGGTTTTCCACTTCAAGCACGGTTACTGTTTATCGACATCGACATCGTCAGCTTCAACTAAAGTAAAGAGAGTTCTACTTCTAGATTTGTTGCAACAGAAGGTGTATTTTAATCATCGTGCTCTTGTAGGTGTTTCTTCGTCGCGAGATCGAACTTTGCTGAGATGTTTGTCTTTGCGCCTGAAATTTAAATTACATGTAGGTCATCGTCGAGGTAGGGCTGGACACATCTTGTCATCATCGTCGTCGTAAACAGGTAGGCCCAGGGAAATCAGGAACATGTTAATCTAGTCTAGCCGCCGATCGAGCTCTTCACTGAGCCAAGCTGGAACGAATTCACTGACATCGTGGCACCTTTCCAGGCCATCATCCTTCTGATCAACGCCACCAACTTGGAATATGGAATAAATCAAAATTTCTATAAATGTAGGCTATATCGAACGGATCATCTTCTCATCTATGTACTTTTTAAACCTATCGCAGACGCAGCTTAACTCTCCTAATCACGTAAGTGAGTTTCAGTTACTTAGTATTGGACGTCCTGGCTCTATCATTCTCGAATCAAAGTCTAAGGACTAGCAGACTTTCAGACTAACTAAGTTTTATCACACATCGGCGGTCTCTCGCTATAGAAATAGACAACTCTCGCCCCGGGCACTATAGAACCCTATTATTGAACGGTTTGCTTTGATTTTCGTCCAATTGTAAATTGTTTAGCTTTATTTTTTAAATCCAACTGTAAACAAACGCATGCTTGTAACAAAGAATAAAATGAAATGATCACGATCAAATGTTGAATTTCTTCTGATAGAATTGTAGTGCTAAATAAATTGGGAGAGAAACGAATACTTTGCAGTGATTTGTGTGCTGTTATGTTAGTTGTATAAAACTGAAATTATTTTTACATTTTACACTAAGTTAAAATCGTTATTCTAATCCCAGGAAAACTGATGTACTTATCTATTCATAATCATTATCTACAATTACAAGTCATATCTAGAATCATAACATCTTTTGACACACGCCCACTTTCTCCAAAATCTGCATAAGCAGGAGGGAATCATTGCAGAGCTGATTCTTATATTTTGGTATTGATCACTACAAAGCATACAAATTACGCCAGTGATCGATGATTCTTCAAGACTGCTTGCTAGACTCTAAATGTACGCTTTCGTTTTCTTTTCTTTCTTTTCAATGATCATGGAATGCCGTATCAAGTTGATATGTACTTTACATTTTGCTCTGGGTAGAAAAACAAATAAGCTTCATGTAAATCTGTTGATCAAATTTGATGTGAAAATTTGACATTTGTGAAAATAATTCGTCATTTTTGGCTTCCCATAAAAGGTCGGATTAATGACCCCGCAAGTCATGCGGGGTTATTTTTTAAATGACCCCGCAATCATGCGGGGTCATCCAGAAATGACCCCGCGACGGGGTTGAATTCTAACCCCGCCGGGGTTAGATTTTAACCCCGCTGCCGGGTCATTTTGGGTGACCCCGCAATGCGGGGTTAAAGTGACCCCGCACGGGGTTAGTGCATAGTTGACCAAGTATGCGGGGTCATTTTCAACCCCGTTCGGGGTCACTTTTAACCCCGCATTTTTTAGAGTGTGTGTGTGTGTGTGTGTGTGTGTATGTGTGTGTGTGTATGTGTGTGTGTGTGTGTGGTTTATTTTGTATGTGTGTGTGTGTGTGTTCCCGACACCAAGACATCATCTCCCGAAACATAATGGCAAGTGAAAACATTTGCATAATTTTCCTTTGGTGCTAGTTTCTGGTTGCGGAAAGTGGGCGAAAAAAAAATCCGCCTTTACAGTAAAGTTAAAAGGCGAACGCAGATGACATTCTATGGTATGTTGACAACATGAAATCAATTTTTTCTTTGTTTTGTTTCTTTTTCTAAGAATAACAAACAATAAGAACAGTTAACAGGGATCGACAAAAGCGGGATGGACAGCTGAAACAAGTTCTTCAGTCGAATTCCCGTTTGAAAGCTGAACGGAATCTCTCCTCCCGCTCTAAAATTTTACAGGACGACATGAATTTTAATAATTATATTGCAACCATGACGAAGGCCGACGACCAGTTGAAGTAAATGCCGCAACAAAGTAAAAAGGTAAACCTGGTATTAAAATACACAGATTTGATTCAATGATGTGTCAAAGAACACAGAAATCAATGTATTCTATGCAGCTACAAAAATGACAGAAGTCAACGGAGTTTAACAAAGAAAGAAAACCAGCTGAAATAAGTATAAGAATGTTAGTCTAGTTCCCGTTTGGAAGTCGGACAAAATCTCTCCACCTGAAGCTTAACAATTAATTCGATAACAGTCAAGTTTCCTTACAAGTCGTCGTAGCTACCATCAACCATCTTAGTGACCAATTCTTCGCACTCAGCCGTGAAAGAGAGTTTCGTATTTTACCGAAACCAAGACATCATCTCCTGAAACATAATAGCAAGTGAAAACATTCGCATAATTTCTTTTTGCGCTAGTTTCTGGTTGCGCAAAGTGGGTGGAAAAAAAAATCCGCCTTTACAGTAAGGTTAAAAGGCGAATGCAGCTGACATTTTTTGGTATGTTGACAACATGAAATCAATATTCCTTTTTTAGCATAACAAACAATGAGAACAGTGAGCAGGGATTGACAGCTGAAACAAGTTCTGCAGTCGAATTCCCGTTTGAACGCTGGACAGAATCTCTCCGCCCGCTCTAAAATTTTACAAGACGACACAAATGTTAACAATGATTACAACCACGCGAAGGCCGACGACCAGTTGAAGTAAATGCCGCAACAGAATAAATAGGTAAACACGTTGTTAAAATACAAATATTTGATTCAATGTTGTGTCAAATAACAAAAAAAAAAATCAATGTATTCTACAGCAAAAAATATGACAGAAATTGTCGGAGTTTGACAACGAACGGCGACCATGAAATAAGTTTTGCAACGATGGTCAAGTTTTCGTTTGTAAACCGGACAAAATCTCTCCGCCGTGTTTCCTACGCGTAAAGACAAGATAATACAAATTCAATGTCTATCGACTGCGGTCAAGTCTCCTTTCACATCGCCGTAACTACCATTTCCACAAAAGACGGAAAGTCAGCCTGTTATTCACAATTATCTATAGCAGCGAGAATACATTTTTTTTTTCTCGTGAAAACACAAAACTTTCCATTCATTATCGTACTCGGCATTGCGAATCATATCACCCAGCGGATTAGCTGTAGCCACGCGTTTTGGACGTTGCTCGACGATGGAACAGAGACGGAATTTCGGTGGTACAGTAATGGTAATTCGTCGGGACGATATGCGACGTTTTAGATCACACGGATAACAGGCTTTATGCTGTGACAAGTAAAGCTGAACAAAACATATAAACTTGAACACGAACGGCATTGAAACGAAGCCATATAGTCAGGACGTTTCCCGACGGTTGAACAATGATTCGTCGGGAACGATATGCGACGTTTTTAACAAAAGAAACGCAAGGCACAATAGAAGCCGAACTTTGAAAATAGCTAGTAAGTCGGGACGAAGAGCGACGATTAGTGAAAGGGAATCCTTTCTCTATCGTCGCTTATCGTCGGGACGAATAAACAAAGGTATGAAAAGAAAGTACGTGTATTCATATGCACGGTTGCTTATTCATATGCACGTGACGCCTGTTCATATGCAAATCATGAAACATGCACAATGCGACATCGTCGCGACGAAGATATCTCTCAGTCAGGTTTTTCTGTGGTGCCTAAACCATAAGAAAGTGTGTTTTTTAAACATTAAGCACTTCATTAGTTGTGCAACGCATATTGCATGTATTCATATATTTACATAAACATTTATTTATATAAGATGAATAAGTCTCTTTATAGATGTATATTGCATAAATTTACATATATATTTATTTATACAAGATGAATAAGTCTCTTTATAAATGCCAAAAAAAAAAATCAGTCAGGCGATAAACATTAAAGCACAGACAAGGTAAACATTTTGAAATTCGCTAAAATATAATGAAGTCGCAGATAACACACAATCACAAATATGGCATCTCTCTCGTTCGTTCTTTCTTTTCCTTACGTGCACCTGGGCCCTGTTTCATGAAGAATTAGGACTGATTATATAGTTGATTTCAACTCTTAGTATATGGCAGCCTGAATGGTAAGGAAATTTAAAACCGATTTCATCTGTTGATAAAACGGGGCCCAGAAGTAATCACAACCGAACTTGAGTTGTCAAGACAGAGCCCTTCTAGAACCAAAAATCATAAAAAGGAGTTTGCAGCACGGCATGATACCAGATCTCCGAAACAACTACATGCGTTTTTAAACTCACTTCATTTTATTTCCTTCCACTGATAGTTGTATCTGAGACAACTACAATGATTGTGTAAGCTTCTATAAGATTGTAAACGAAAGTCTGCTGTACATGTAAACGGATTGAAGAGTTTGTTCGCAAAAAACCGATAAGTCCGTTTTTGAAGATTTTGAAGTACGGTCTCTGTCATAAAGTACAAAACAATACCTTTTAAATGATATATTGGTCACTACATATAAAGGTACATTTTTGAAGTTATGGTCAAAAGAAGCAAAAATGTTCTTATTATTCTTTTCATTTTTCTTGACCTTTAATTGCAAATATCTGCATTTGACAAATATGGACTTATCGGTTTTTGCGAACAAACTCTTCAATTATTAGTTTATAGACAATAGTTTGAGGACCACAACCCTCTAGTTAGATGTATCCAAACCAACCACCAACTGCGCAAAGACTGATGAACTAAAAGTCTGAAATATTCGACAACAATGTCCGGACACCAGAGTTCAATCAAACATATAAATTTATATGGAACTGTACGTGAAGATTGTGGCATGACGGCTTAATTTGAGAAAATTTAATCAGAAAAGCGATAAGATCGGCATCCGTACATAAGTGGCTGCCATGTCAAACACTTTCACACTTTTGCTATTTTTTTAACGGGGGTAGCTTTTGTTTTATGTGTCTTATCATTACGGGTATTAACTTCCTTCTTTTTTTTTGAATAAACAAGTAAATGTACCAGGCATTATGGTAGAATTCAAAATGAAAATTCATATGGGTACAAAAAGATATCAGCAGCAAACGCCAAGATCAGAGGCACGAATGCAGCTGTGGAATTCTTGTGTACATCGAACGCCACAATGCTTACAGCTATTTTATTGATTACAGCCGATTGGAACTCGAAATTCCTTAGTTAAACGTTATTTAATCACTCCTCACATTTAAATCACCTTTAAAATTTGTGAAAATCTTGAAAGGCATTCAACACCATCAAACTCTTGATAGAAATCGAAGGGATGGAAATAAAAAGAAATTCTAGCAAAACTACGCGTCATATGTAGCAAAGGCCTTCTGCGCACATTCCGATTATTGCTTGATTGACTCAGCAGTAGGTACCGGGGAGTTTCTCCTCGGGATGTCTGCCACGGCTGAAGTGTGTATTCCGCTCAGCTAGCCAGTGGCCAGCCGTGTCCGACACGGTCTGCAGTATATAGACGGGGCGACAGCCAATTGTTGAAGCTTGAAAGACCAATGTCTATATGCAGACGTGCGCCCGCATTAAAACCATATACTCTCTCATGAGCATTACGCACGTCCAATTTCAATTTTTATTTTGATTTGATTTCATTTATTTCTGCATTTTTCACAAAGTATATACAACATAGCAAACAATTTTCCAGTACTATTCACATTTTATCCAACACAAAATTCATATAAATATAGTCATATATAATGTACCAATAGGTAAATTATGATCATACAAAAACAATTAAAAAATCATTGATTATCTAATCGAATTAATACATACAAAATGCAGGAGACCGTCATTTTAAGCTGAAGCTTCGATTTGATGGCGGCCTCTGGAAAAGCATAATATACTTCTTTACAAATCATTTAATACATATCAAATTATGTAACCGAATAGGTTAGATACAAATTTATCACTTCAAAGGTGAGTTAGGATGTAAGTGCATAATATGGGCAGTTCAATTCAATCAGTTCTTTCAATCTTAATTTCTGATTTTTTTGTCATTCCAATATACTTCATGTCCATCAATAATAGGAAATAGATAAAAACAATTTGAAAGAAGGTCAAATCATTGGATGTATGTTAAAGGGGCATCCCAGGCGATTTTCATAATTTCACATCACGTAGTACATAAATCGACAGCTCTATATGCATAGATTCGTGGAATTTATTGTGGTCCTTGAGCAGAGAATCCAAAACTCTAAAAATCCTAAACAAATTGCACTTAGCAGTGTTGATGACATAGGGGCCTCACATGATATTTCAGAAACGTGGCAGTGGTGATTTCATTACAACACCGCTTGCATAACAAGTTCACCTGTGTATAATCTATGCATGCCTTCTTCTTTTGTTCTACTTGCTCGAGCCCCAACTCATGCATTGTTATTATAAAGGCTGCCATGTCATCATCCTTGTTCATTGCAATTTATTATAAATTTTGAAACATTCTTATTCCTCACCCAGATCAACATAAATTCTGAAACTCTGTACTCAATATAACTAATCTAGTTGTTCAAATGTAAAATTCTGAAAATCATCCAAGGTCTCCCTCAACACCTTTGTCCCGCCTTTTTCCTATCTGATTATGCAAGTATCATGCTTGGTATCCTAGTGGTGGCGTTTTAGACATTGCTGTTTCGTTTGCATGAGAATCATGATATGCTCATATCCACCCATATGAAACCAAAAATAGAATGAGAAATGTTGAGAAAATGTGTGGAAGAGAAGAAAGATCAAGGGTTTGTATATTCTTGTGAATTTCTCTTCGATATGTGTTTCGTAATTGGTTAACTAGAAATCAATAAGGACAGATGTAGATAAATGTAAAAACAGTAATATGTAATCCTGTTTTGCCAGACGATTAATCTTTCCCCATATCTAAACATAGCTTCTTCTTGAAAAATCTTGGAAAGTAGATACATATTGCGAACCATAACAAGCCATTAAAAATGTGGCAACCAGCGGAATTTATGGCACACATGACCGCCTGAGCCTTACATGAAACGACTTTGAGATGAAGTTTGCTACTAATATGAACTTCAGAGATGAAGTTCGTTACGATGAACTTTTTAAAAGAACTAAATAGAGAAGAAGACAAAACTAGAACTAAAGTCAAGGCTACATGTCATGTAATGATCGTTGTTCCACTGGGCACGTTGTATTTACATCTTCTAGCTCCTTCTATCTTTCGCACACTCTCTTGCCCTCTTTTTACATTTATTTTCTGCATCATTTAGTATCATGTTATCGTGTTGATCGATGTTGAACATGATTATGACGGAAGAATAGGAAAATAATGGCATTCACCTTGTATTTTCAGACGTGTGACCAGACGTCACAACCCATTAAGGGCGGTGAGGTTGACTTTGCTTTGTTTAAGAGGGAGAAAACTATAAATTGGAAGGACTTCATCTGCAGACAACACCAGCAGCCAGCACCAACAACAAGACATCTTCCCTGCATCCAAACACGTCCATCACGTAAGTACAGCAAAGCTTTTATTACTTTTATCTGCTAGACACTGAAAACTGCTTCTCGACATAGCTATCATTTTGCTACGTAAGACTTTGTGTTCTTCTAATCCATTGAGGAATAAAAAGGTGTGTATCTGCTTGCTGCTAACACAGTTTCGGCGCAATTTGTCTGAATAACGGGCAATTGGCGGTATCCCCACGGTTGACTTCGTTTGAAATCTTTCTTTTATCCCCAATTAATCGGTATATATTTGCATACTAATGTAAGTCAATAGAAAATTCTGTCAAAACAAAATAAAAAATAAGCAAATTCTAGAAAAATGAAAGATAAGAGAAACGAGTACTGGTAAAAAGCTTCTCTGTC